>NC_091988.1:199931794-200093500 GCF_044704955.1 Pristiophorus japonicus
CTGCAGATAGAATCAGGGGAAGTCATAACTGGGAACAAAGAAATGGCAGACCAATTGAACAAGTACTTTGGTTCGGTATTCACTAAGGAGGACACAAGTAACCTTCCGGATATAAAAGGGGTCAAAGGGTCTAGTAAGAAGGAGGAACTGAGGGAAATCCTTATTAGTCGGGAAATTGTGTTGGGGAAATTGATGGGATTGAAGGCCGATAAATCCCCAGGGCCTGATGGACTGCATCGTAGAGTACTTAAGGAGGTGGCCTTGGAAATAGCGGATGCATTGACAGTCATTTTCCAATATTTCATGGACTCTGGATCAGTTCTTATGGAGTGGAGGGTAGCCAATGTAACCCCACTTTTTAAAAAAGGAGGGAGAGAGAAAACAGGGAATTATAGACCGGTCAGCCTGATATTGGTTGTGGGTAAAATGATGGAATCAATTATTAAGGATGTCATAGCAGCGCATTTGGAAAGAGGTGACATGATAGGTCCAAGTCAGCATGGATTTGTGAAATGGAAATCATGCTTGACAAATCTTCTGGAATTTTTTTGAGGATGTTTCCAGTAGAGTGGACAAGGGAGAACCAGTTGATGTGGTGTATTTGGACTTTCAGAAGGCTTTCGACAAGGTCCCACACAAGAGATTAATGTGCAAAGTTAAAGCACATGGGATTGGGGGTAGTGTGCTGACGTGGATTGAGAACTGATTGGCAGGCAGGAAGCAAAGAGTAGGAGTAAATGGGTACCTTTCAGAATGGCAGGCAGTGACGAGTGGGGTACTGCAAGGTTCTGTGCTGGGGCCCCAGCTGTTTACATTGTACATTAATGATTTAGACGAGGGGATTAAATGTAGTATCTTCAAATTTGCGGATGGCACTAAGTTAGGTGGCAGTGTGAGCTGCGAGGAGGATGCTATGAGGCTGCAGAGAGACTTGGATAGGTTAGGTGAGTGGGCAAATGCATGGCAGATGAAGTATAATGTGGATAAATGTGAGGTTATCCACTTTGGTTGTAGAAACAGAGAGACAGACTATTATCTGAATGGCGACAGATTAGGAAAAGGGGAGGTGCAACGAGACCTGGGTGTCATGGTACATCAGTCATTGAAGGTTGGCATGCAGGTACAGCAGGCGGTTAAGAAAGCAAATGGCATGTTGGCCTTCATAGCAAGGGGATTTGAGTACAGGGGCAGGGAGGTGTTACTACAGTTGTACAGGGCCTTGGTGAGGCCACACCTGGAGTATTGTGTACAGTTTTGGTCTCCTAACTTGAGGAAGGACATTCTTGCTATTGAGGGAGTGCAGTGAAGGTTCACCAGACTGATTCCCAGGATGGCGGGACTGACAAATCAAGAAAGACTGGATCAACTGGGCTGGTATTCACTGGCGTTCAGAAGAATGAGAGGGGATCTCATAGAAACGTTTAAAATTCTGATGGGTTTAGACAGGTTAGATGCAGGAAGAATGTTCCCAATGTTGGGGAAGTCCAGAACCAGGGGTCACAGTCTAAGGATAAGGGGTAAGCCATTTAGGACCGAGATGAGGAGAAACTTCTTCACCCAGAGAGTAGTGAACCTGTGGAATTCTCTACCACAGAAAGTTGTTGAGGCCAATTCACTAAATATATTCAAAAAAGAGTTAGATGTAGTCCTTAATACGAGTGGGATCAAAAGGTATGGCGAGAAAGCAGAAATGGGGTACTGAAGTTGCATGTTCAGCCATGAACTCATTGAATGGCGGTGCAGTCTCTTAGGGCCGAATGGCCTACTCCTGCACCTATTTTCTATGTTTCTAAGTTATGTATTTGTAGTGTATCTGTGCAGTTGCTAAAATATAGGCTGCTAAAAAATGTTGCCTCGCTAGGCTGCGTAATCTCCCACCTTGTGTGTCCCTGGATTCGATTTAGAAAATATGGTCACCCTATTTTAAGTGGCTCATGCATATTCCTGATGCTCGAGTGAACATCATATCCAGTGTCTGCCTCGATAAACCCCTTCGCCTCTCCATTCTCACTCCTCCTTCACAGACCTTCTCAAACCCTGACTTTCCGATAAGTCTTTGTGTTTCCCCTTTATCCAATCTTTCCCTCTTTGGCTCGGTATCTGATTTTCTCCGTCCCCATTGGACAAAGGCTGGTTACGGCACAGACAGCAATAACAACAACTTGTATTTATATAGCGCCTTTAACATAGTGAAACGTCTCAAGGCGCTTCACAGGAGTGTTATGAGATTAAAAATTTGACACTGAGCCACATAAGTAGAAATTAGCACAGGTGACAGGTAGGTTTTAAGGAGCATCTTGAAGGAGGAAAGAGAGGTGGAGAGGTTTAGGAAGGGAGTTCCACAGCTTTGGGCCCAGGCTGCTGAAGACACGGCCACCAATGGTTGAGCAATTATAATCAGGGAGGTTCAAGAGAGCAGAATTAGAGGATTGTAGACATCTCGGGGGGTTGTGGGGCTGGAGGAGGTTACAGAGATCGGGAGGGACGGACAAAATAGTGAACACTAATGTTCGCTGTCATTTTGTTTTTGGGCCCAATCAAAGTTCTGCGCATGCGCGTTTTTTTCCCAAATTAAAAGCTGGCTTGCCGGCTGCGTAGGACCTCGAGAGCGGTGTGCGGCCTCAAGGGAACGCCGGTGAACACGTGCCCACGGTGTCACAAGAGGCACCATAAACGGCATTACAATTGGGAGGGCCCTTGGCTGCTGACAGTCCGAGCAAAGTGGTTTCCGTCAGTGATTTATACGCTCAGGAGCAGACAGATATTCTGGCGTGACATTTTGCCCGGCCTGTTGGAATAAATAAATCCCTTTGCGCTAAGTGGGGCTTTAGCCAAAGATAACATGTAATGTTGGTAAGCTGCAGGGATAGACAATGCAGCAGGAGCATGGCTGCCTGGCGTCAGTCAGCAGAGGTTCCTGTGTCGGGCTGAGTGCTACAGTAATCTTGAAAGGACAGGGACACAACCAGCTGCTAAGTGACTAGAACAAGTGATTAGAGTCCAGATTAATTTGTATTTGGCGGAGCTGATTTATGCAGTGTTGAACAAGCTTGTGCTCAGGTGCTCATTTTTAAGATGGCAAGCTGCTTATTCTGCTGTTCTCTGCAAGGACAGCCGCAGAAGATGAATCTGGAACTCGAATTGAATTTTGTGTTTCAACCTTCAGATCTCCCTTGCCCCCCCCCCCCCCACCCCACCACCAAAAAAAAAATTACGTTTCAAAACGCTGAACTTTCGAATCCCTCTCCTGCAATTATAATTCTTCTGCCTCATTCCGACGGGCTCCTTCCTGTTTCCATGGTGAGTTTAATGTAGGTCCGCATTGTTGTGAATATTAAAAGGATCAATCATTAAACCCCCTCCTCCCCCCCCCCGCGTCTCGCTTCAGTAATAGATGTCACGGGGAGGCCTGAGAGTTCCCCGAGGGAGTGTGGCAAGGCCAACATACTCCTGTTACAGTCCCCACCGCTAACACTGGAGGGGATGGTGGTAACGTGATTTGCCCGCTACACACGGTGAGCCGTCAAACCATAAAAGCAAAGTAACCAACATATTGCCGAGCGGAGAGGCCGCCGGCTTTTGGTGAAATGGCCCAATTGCCCCCCCCCCCCCGAGGTTTCCCGGCGGTGCCCCGAGCCCCCCCCTTACCGCTCCGCTGCTGCCGATCCCTGGTAAACGCGTCTTCACCGTGCGCACCGCCGATCTAACCCACCGACGGCGACATTCCCCTCCGAAAATCTTCGGCCCGCCCGGCTGTGCCAAAACAAGTTTTTCCCCGGCTGCCCAGTGAGGCTGCGGCCTTCTGCAGCGGCGGGGCGGCTTCCCTTAAAGGGGAGGGCCCACTGCCGCCGCCAACATGTGTTTCATTGTCGGCTGACTGCCAGGTCGGGTCGACAATTGTGCCCCCGGGTTCAGCCGGGCAACCAACAGGCAGCCTGGCATCCCTTCTTTGGTACCAGGCCGCTGGCCCGGCCGAAACTGTTCCCCGGTGGCCCAGTGGATTGAAGTTTTAAACTGGCGAAGGCTCTCCCCTTTAAGTGAAGGGGAAGCCGTGATGACATCATCGCGGCGGTCACTTCGCACCACCCCCAACTTCCGCCCCTCAGGTGTTGCCTCCGCCCCGTATCCACCCCTCTCGTGTACTCACCCCCCCGTATCCACCCCTCTCGTGTACTCACCACTCCGTATCCACCCCTCTCGTGTACTCACCCCCCATATCCACCCCTCTCGTGTACTCACCATTCCGTATCCACCCCCCTCGTGTACTCACCACCCATATCCACCCCTCTCGTGTACTCACCGCTTCATATCCACCCCTCTCGTGTACTCACCACCCATATCCACCCCTCTCGTGTACTCACCACTCCGTATCCGTCCCTCTCGTGTACTCACCACCCATATCCACCCCTCTCGTGTCCTCACCACTCCGTATCCGCCCCTCTCGTGTACTTACCACTCCGTATCCGTCCCTCTCGTGTACGCACCACTCCGTATCCGCCCCTCTCGTGTACTCACCGCCCGTATCCGCCCCTCTCGTGTACTCACCACCCATATCCACCCCTCTCGTGTACTCACCGCCTGTATCCACCCCTCTCGTGTACTCACCCCCCATATCCACCTCTCTCGCGTACTCACCACTCCATATCCGTCCCTCTCGTATACTCACCACTCCGTATCCGCCCCTCTCGTGTACTCACCACTCCGTATCCACCCCTCTCGTGTACTCACCACCCATATCCACCTCTCTCGTGTACTCACCGCTTCATATCCATCCCTCTCTTGTACTCACCGCCCGTATCCGCCCCATCGTGTACTCACACCCCATATCCACCCCTCTCGTGTACTCACCGCTTCATATCCACCCCTCTCGTGTACTCACCCCCCGTATCCACCCCTCTCGTGTACTCACACCCCATATCCACCCCTCTCGTGTACTCACCGCTTCATATCCACCCCTCTCGTGTACTCACCGCTTCATATCCACCCCTCTCGTGTACTCACCCCCCGTATCCACCCCTCTCGTGTACTCACCCCCCGTGTCCACCCCTCTCGTGTACTCACCCCCCCGTATCCACTCCTCTCGTGTACTCACTGCCCCGTATCCGCCCCTCTAGTGTACTCACCCCCCGTATCCGCCCCTCTAGTGTACTCACCCCCCGTATCCGCCCCTCTAGTGTACTCACCCCCCGTATCCGCCCCTCTAGTGTACTCACCCCCCGTATCCGCCCCTCTCGTGTACTCACCGCCCCCATTAAGAGCGACTTCCGGATCCAAAATTTAAAAAAAACAACAAAGAGCGGAATGTCACTCAAGAGGCGGCCTCAACCACTGCCACGGTAAAAACACACAAAACGGGATGGGAGCGCCCTGTTTCGGGCGGAGGGCGTGGGCATTTCCGGCCCTCGGAAGTCTCCATTTAGCAACCGCCTCAACGAGTTGTTAGTGGTTGCAGCCAGAACCTCGTCACTGAGTGAATCGTTCTTTGACCAGGTGTGGACTGCTGATATAAACTCTGCCTGAAGACCCGACCAGGGTTAAAATCAGCAGAGGGCTTTTAAATGGGTTGCATGTAGAGACACCACAAGTCCTGGCCAGAATGGCGATGCCCCCACCAGTCAATCGCGCCTGGAGACCACACTGCTGTCAGAGACTGGGAGTTATTTTACACGCATCATTTGTATTGTGTGACTATCCGCCACTCTCTGCATGTTACTGGAGAAATAATCCTGCTATTATCGGGAGACTTTGCTGTAGTTTTGGTCATGAGCTCAGAGACTCCTGTAAATGAAAACCACAAGTCCTGCCCCCTCCTGTAACTCATTGGCTAACACAGTGTCGTCAATATTCACTCCATCTTATATGGATAAATATCGGGCAAGGACTTCCTGAACTGCCCTAAGTAATCAGCCCGCTTAATATGTTATGAGCAATGCCCTTGTCATTGACTCCGATGGTGATGTCAAATTTATCTGTTTTGCCTGAGAACACTGATGTGAAGCGCCTTGGGACATTTTACGATGTTAAAGGCTCTATATAAATAAAAGCTGTTGTTGTAGAGACGGCAGCCCATGTTAAGAGCGGGTGGCGTGGACATCGTAGGTGGCGGGGGCTGCATGCTGGGTCGTACAAAGAACTGCAGACTGCAAAATAAGAGACAAAAGGAATTTATTGCCGTGAAGCAACAGTTAACTGACTGCGTTGAAAGCAAGCTGTGCAATATTAGTACCGAACCCTTCAACATGTTGGCATGAAATTCCTTTGATGCTATCTTAAATTTGGCATTTACTTTAAATGGCTTCATTGAAATTGAGGACAAAGGAATTTCAAATGAGCCTGTCGACGCATGTGTCACGACAGATTGTGATTTCGATCCGAATGGCAGATGAGGGTTTACATCAGTGAAAGTCTTACAGCTCCATCGCCCTGCAGGATCGCCCATTGCCAACTACATATCCTTCATTGTTATGCACTTACACAGTAATGCCAAGTACCCCGCCGTTTCATAAACCATGAGACAACATCTTAAAAATCCTGAAATTTGATAGAGAGATTGTGAATAGTTTTTTTTTGCAACCTGACCCAACCCTTCGCTGATCTTTGCTCCCGGATGATAGCGCATTCCGTGACCTTTGCTCCCGGACAGGAAGCGCATTCCATGACCTTTGCTCCCGGACAGGAAGCGCATTCCGTGACCTTTGCTCCCGGACTGATAGCGCATTCCGTGACCTTTGCTCCTGGACTGATAGAGCATTCTGTGACCTTTGCTCGCAGACAGGAAACTCATTTGGCCGTCACTAACCGATTACTGACACAAGAAATAGGCACCTTGCTCTTCTGGGCACAAAGTAAAAAATATATATAAGGACTTCTGACAGGTGGGATGCAAATCTAATTTCCCCAGAATAGTTACTCAGCCTCCAGTTATAAATGATCAATAATAATTACCAATCAATTCTTTTGCTTGCTTGTCAACTTTGGATCTTTTTGTCGGTGACTGTCCTCAGGCCACGATCGTGAGGATGGTACTCTGATATAAATGCGATGGTGCTAATATATGTTAACAGCCACTCAGGAGGAGACAGTATTGGACAGATTAGATGCAGGAAGAGTGTTCCCAATGTTGGGGAAGTCCAGAACCAGGGGACACAGTCTAAGGATAAGGGGTAAGCCATTTAGGACTGAGATGAGTTGAAACTGCTTCACTCAGAGAGTTGTTAACCTGTGGAATTCCCTGCCGCAGAGAGTTGTTGATGCCAGTTCATTGGATATATTCAAGAGGGAGTTAGATATGGCCCTTACGGCTAAAGGGATCAAGGGGTATGGAGAGAAAGCAGGAAAGGGGTACTGAGGTGAATGATCAGCCATGATCTTATTGAATGGCGGTGCAGGCTCGAAGGGCCGAATGGCCTACTCCTGCACCTATTTTCTATGTTTCTATGTTTCTATAATATGCAGTTATGCAGTGCTGAGACGGCTGCCAATGAAGTGCACTGTCAGTTTTCTCTCTCTCAGGCAATGTGTCAGCCGTGGCTCAGTGGGTAGCCCCCTTGTCTCTGAGTCTGAAGGTTGTGGGTTCAAGTCCCACAAAAAGCGAGGCTGATATTTGCAGTGCTAAGGGAGTGCTGCACTGTCGGAGATGCTGTCTTTTGGATGGGACGTTGAACCAAGACCCCGTCTGCTCTATTAGGTGGTTGTAAAAGATCCCTTGGCACTATTTTGAAGAAGAGCACGGGAGTTATCCCCAGTGTCCTGGCCAATATTTATCCCTCAATCAACATCACTAAAACAGATTATCTGATAATTGCTGTTTGTGGGAGCTTGTTGTGTGGAAATTTGAAGCCACGTTTCTTACATTACAACAATGACAACACTCCAAAAGTACTTCATTGGCTATAAAGCGCTTTGGGACATCCAGTGGTCGTGAAAGGCGCGATATGAATGCAAGTCTTTCTTTTTCTCTCACACCCACACTTTGCAGCTCCTTCCCCAGCCCCCCGTCTCTCTCTCTCTTTCTCTCTCTCATTCCCACCTTACATAACAACATAAGAATTAGGAACAGGAGTAGGCCATCTAGCCCCTCGAGCCTGCTCCGCCATTCAACAAGATCATGGCTGATCTGGCCGTGGACTCAGCTCCACTTACCAGCCCGCTCTCCGTAGCCCATAATTCCCTTATTGGTTAATAATCTGTCGATCTGTGACTTGAATACATTCAATGAGCTAGCCTCAACTGCTTCCTTGGGCAGAGAATTCCACAGATTCACAACCCTCTGGGAGAAGAAATTCCTTCTCAACTCGGTTTTAAATTGGTTCCCCCGTATTTTGAGGCTGTGCCCCCTAGTTCTAGTCTCCCCGACCAGTGGAAACAACCTCTCTGCCTCTATCTTGTCTATCCCTTTCATTATTTTAAATGTTTCTATAAGATCACTCCTCATCCTTCTGAACTCCAACGAGTAAAGACCCAGTCTACTCAATCTATCATCATAAGGTAACCCCCTCATCTCCGGAATCAGCCTAGTGAATCGTCTCTGTACCCCCTCCAAAGCTAGTATATCCTTCCTTAAGTAAGGTGACCAAAACGGCATGCAGTACTCCAGGTGCGGCCTCACCAATACCCTGTACAGTTGCAGCAGGACCTCCCTGCTTTTGTACTCCATTCCTCTCGCAATGAAGGCCAACATTCCATTCGCCTTCCTGATTACCTGCTGCACCTGCAAACTAACTTTTTGGGATTCATGCACAAGGACCCCCAGGTCCCTCTGCACCTCAGCATGTTGTAATTTCTCACCATTCAAATAATATTCCCTTTTACTGTTTTTTTTTCCAAGCTGGATGACCTCACATTTTCCGACATTGTATTCCAGCTGCCAAACCTTAGCCCATTCGCTTAACCTATCTAAATCCCTTTGCAACCCAAAAAGGACCCATTTATCCAAAGGCAGGTAACTATAGGCCGGTTAGTTTAACATCTGTAGTGGGGAAAATGCTTGAAACTATCATTAAGGAAGAAATAGCTGGACATCTAGATAGAAATAGTGCAATCAAGCAGACGCAACATGGATTCATGAAGGGGAAATCATGTTTAACTAATTTACTGGAATTCTTTGAGGATATAATGAGCATGGTGGATAGAGGTGTACCGATGGATGTGGTGTATTTAGATTTCCAAAAGGCATTCAATAAGGTGCCACACAAAAGGTTACTGCAGAAGATAAAGGTACGCGGAGTCAGAGGAAATATATTAGCATGGATAGAGAATTGGCTGGCTAACAGAAAGCAGAGAGTCGGGATAAATGGGTCCTTTTCGGGTTGGAAATCAGTGGTTAGTGGTGTGCCACAGGGATCGGTGCTGGAACCACAACTGTTTACAATATACATAGATGACCTGGAAGAGGGGACAGAGTGTATTGTAACAAAATTTGCAGATGACACAAAGATTAGTGGGAAAGCGGGTTGTGTAGAGGACACAGAGAGGCTGCAAAGAGATTTAGATAGGTTAAGCGAATGGGCTAAGGTTTGGCAGATGGAATACAATGTCGGAAAGTGTGAGGTCATCCACCTTGGGGGGAAAAAAACAGTAAAAGGGAATATTATTTGAATAGGGAGAAATTACAACATGCTGCGGTGCAGAGGGACCTGGGGGTCCTTGTGCATGAATCCAAAAAAGTTAGTTTGCAGGTGCAGCAGGTAATCAGGAAGGCGAATGGAATGTTGGCCTTCATTGCGAGAAGGATGGAGTACAAAAGCAGGGAGGTCCTGTTGCAACTGTATAGGGTATTGGTGAGGCCGCACCTGGAGTACTGCGTGCAGTTTTGGTCACCTTACTTAAGGAAGGATATACTAGCTTTGGAGGGGTTACAGAGACGATTCACTAGGCTGATTCCGGAGATGAGGGGGTTACCTTATGATGATAGATTGAGTAGACTGGGTCTTTACTCGTTGGAGTTCAGAAGGATGAGGGGTGATCTTACAGAAACATTTAAAATAATGAAAGGGATAGACAAGATAGAGGTAGAGAGGTTGTTTCCACTGATCGGGGAGACTAGAACTAGGGGGCACAGCCTCAAAATACGGGGGAGCCAATTTAAAACCGAGTTGAGAAGGAATTTCTTCTCCCAGAGGGTTGTGAATCTGTGGAATTCTCTGCCCAAGTAAGCAGTTGAGGCTAGCTCATTGAATGTATTCAAATCACAGATAGATAGATTTTTAACCAATAAGGGAATTAAGGGTTACGGGGCGCGGGCGGAAAAGTGGAGCTGAGTCCACGGCCAGATCAGCCATGATCTTATTGAATGGCGGAGCAGGTTCGAGGGGCTAGATGGCCTCCTCCTGTTCCTAATTCTTATGTTCTTATGTTCTTATCTCGACTCTCTACTTTCTATTAGCCAGCCAATTCTCGATCCATGCTAATACATTGCCTCTGACTCCGCGTACCTTTATCTTCTGCAGTAACCTTTTGTGTGGCACCTTATCGAATGCCTTTTGGAAATCTAAATACACCACATCCATCGGTACAGCTCTATCCACCATGCTCGTGATATCCTCAAAGAATTCCAGTCAATTAGTTAGACATGATTTCCCCTTCATGAATCCATGTTGCGTCTGCTTGATTGCACTATTCCTATCTAGATGTCCTGGTTTTTCTTCCTTAATGATAGCTTCAAGCATTTTCCCCACTACAGATGTTAAACTAACCGGCCTATAGTTACCTGCCTTTTGTCTGCCCCCTTTTTTAAACAGAGGCGTTACATTAGCTGTTTTCCAATCCGCTGGTACCTCCCCAGAGTCCAGAGAATTTTGGTAGATTATAACGAATGCATCTGCTATAACTTCCGCCATCTCTTTTAATACCCTGGGATGCATTTCATCAGGATCAGGAGACTTGCTACCTTGAGTCCCATTTGCCTGTCCAGCACTACCCGCTTAGTGATAGAGATTATCTCAAGGTCCTCCCTTCCCACATTCCCGTGACCAGCAATTTTTGTCATGGTTTTTGTGTCTTCCACTGTGAAGGCCGAAGCAAAATAATTGTTTAAGGTCTCAGCCATTTCCACATTTCCCATTATTAAATCCCCCTGCTCATCTTCTAAGGGACCAACATTTACTTTAGTCACTCTTTTCCGTTTTATATATCGGTAAAAGCTTTTACTATCTGTTTTTATGTTTTGCGCAAGTTTACTTTCGTAATCTATCTTTCCTTTCTTTATTGCTTTCTTAATCATTCTTTGCTGTTGTTTAAAATTTTCCCAATCTTCTAGTTTCCCACTAACCTTGGCCACCTTATACGCATTGGTCTTTAATTTGATACTCTCCTTTATTTCCTTGGTTATCCATGGCTGGTTATCCCTTCTCTTACCGCCCTTCTTTTTCACTGGAATATATTTTTGTTGCGCACTATGAAAGAGCTCCTTAAAAGTCCTCCACTGTTCTTCAATTGTGCCACTGTTTAGTCTGTGTTCCCAGTCTACTTTAGCCAACTCTGCCCTCATCCCACTATAGTCCCCTTTGTTTAAGCATCGTACGCTCATTTGAGACATTACTTCCTCACCCTCAATCTGTATTACAAATTCAACCATACAGTGATCACTCATTCCGAGAGGATCTTTTACTTGGAGATCGTTTATTATTCCTGTCTCATTACACAGGACCAGGCCTAAGATAGCTTGCTCCCTTGTAGGTTCTGTAACATTCTGTTCTAAGAAACAATGCCGTATGCATTCTATGAATTCCTCCTCAAGGCTACCCCGTGCGATTTGATTTGACCAATCGAAAAGTAGGTTAAAATCCCCCATGATTACTGCCGTTCCTTTTTCACATGCCTCCATTATTCCCTTGATTATTGTCCGCCCCACCGTGAAGTTATTATTTGGGGGCCTATAAACTACACCCACCAATTACATTTTCCCCTTACTATCTCTAATCTCCACCCACAATGATTCAATATTTTGTTCATTAGAGGCAATATCGTCTCTCATAACTGCCCTGATATCATACTTTATTAACAGAGCTACCCCACCTCCTTTCCCTTCTTGTCTATCTTTCCGAATTGTCAGATACCCCTGTATGTTTAATTCCCAGTCTTTGCCCCCTTGCAACCATGTTTCTGCAATGGCCACCAAATCATACCCATTTGTAATGATTTGTGCCGTCAACTCATTTACTTTATTTCGAATGCTGATTACGTTTAGATCGAGTGTTTTAATACTAGTTTTTAAACCATGATTTTTAGTTTTGACCCCTCCTGCAGCCCCTTTATATTTATACATATTGTCCCTTCCTATCACCTTGTGGTTTACACTTACCCCAGTGCTGCTCTGCTCTGTTGCCTCCTGCCTTTTGCATTATTTCTTGGGGTCCTGGTCATCTGCGCTCTCACCCACTCTAACTAGCTCAGAGCCCTCTCCTGGGTTAGAAACATAGAAACATAGAAACATAGAAAATAGGTGCAGGAGTAGGCCATTCAGCCCTTCGAGCCTGCACCACCATTCAATAAGATCATGGCTGATCACCCAACCCAGCACCCCACCCCCACACCCTCTCCACACACCCCGACCCCCCCAGCCGCAACTCCCTCCCAAACACATCCAACCCCCTCCCGAACACATCCAATGAACTGGCATCAACAACTCTCTGCGGCAGGGAACTCCACAGGCCAACAACTCCCCGAGTGAAAAAGTCTCTCCCAATCCCAGCCCCAAACAGCCCACCCCCCATCCCAAGACCCCCTCCCCCCACCGGCTCCGGACCCACCCAACACTGGGAACACTCCCCCCGCACCCAACCCGCCCCGTCCCATCAGAATCCTTCCCAAATGCCGAACACCCCCGGATGTCGAGCCCCCAGCCCCGGCCACCCCGGAGCCATGCCCCCGCGACGCCAACCACACCACATCCACCAACCGTCATCTGCACAGTCAACCCATCCATCCCACTCTGAACACTCCCCGCACCAAGGCACAGAGCCCCCAGGCCCGCCCCTCCAACACACTTCGCCCCCCCCCCCAGACCTCCGCTGTAATGTGGCCCCTCCTGTCCCCCGCCCTAGGTTTCTCCGCCCCCCCCCACCTCCACCACTCTCCCCTCCATCCCCCGCCCCCGTCTCCCCTCCACTTCCCTCTGCCTCCCCGCACAGGCTCCCATCTTGGGTTCCGAATACTCCTCGCATTGAGGCACCGAGCTTTCATGCTTGCCTTTTTATTACACTTTGACCCTTTAGAATTTTGCTGTACAGTGGCCCTTTTTGTTTTTTGCCTTGGGGTTTCTCTGCCCTCCACTTTTACTCATCTCCTTTCTGTCTTTTGCTTCTGTCTCCATTTTGTTTCCCTCTGTCTCCCTGCATTGGTTCCCATCCCGCTGCCATATTAGTTTAACTCCTCCCCAACAGCACTAGCAAACACTCCCCCTAGGACATTGGTTCCGGTCCTGCCCAGGTGCAGACCGTCCGGTTTGTACTGGTCCCACCTCACCTAGAACCGGTTCCAATGCCCCAGGAATTTGAATCCCTCCCTGCTGCACCACTGCTCAAGCCACGTATTCATCTGAGCTATCCTGCGATTCCTACTCTTACTAGCTCGTGGCACTGGTAGCAATCCCGAGATTACTTTTGAGGTCCTACGTTTTAATTTAGCTTCTACTTCCTTAAATTCGTCTCGTAGGGCCTCATCCCTTTTTTTACCTATGTCGTTGGTACCAATGTGCACCACGACAACTGGCTGTTCACCCTCCCTTTTCAGAATGTCCTGCACCCGCTCCGAGACATCCTTGACCCTTGCACCAGGGAGGCAACATACCACCCTGGAGTCTCGGTTGCGGCCGCAGAAACGCCTATCTATTCCCCTTACAATTGAATCCCCTACCTTCCAGATCACTTTAGCGCAGTCCTGTTGCATTTCTTATCCTGTTACTGTGATAACTTTTTGCAAACTGCATCTTGTGTTTTTTTTTCCGAGCTATTTTTATGAAATCTTTCCTCTTTACGATTCCTTCCTGGTTATAGTATTAATGATGCACCTGTTAACATTTTAATCAGGCTGTTTGCCGATTTAACAAAATCCTGTGGGAGTAATTTTCTGAATAATCGCTCGCGGCGAGGAGACTGCACCAGAACATTTCCCAGCATGCTCAGGTGTGGAGTGGAAGTCCCTGCCCTGACTCAGCACCACATTTGCTAATTGATGAGCCACAGCCTCCATGATTCTTACAGACGGGTTGTTGGTTCCACCATTTTATACTCAGCGAAGGAACAGTCTCCATTTTAAACACTCGCCTTTTAATCTATCTGGCCAGAACAAACTATTCTATTTTGACAAATTACCGACAAAGGTTACACATTCCATCTGCCTTTTGTACTTCAGTATTAGCTGATTTTCTAAATAACATCACTTGCGATTGAGATTCTCAAGTATGTCTCAATGTGATGGTTGAAGCGAATAGTATCGATGCATTTAAGGGGAGGCTTGACAAGCATATGGGGGAGAAGGGAATAGAGGGTTATGCTGATAGATTTAGATGAGGAAAGATGGGAGGAGGCTCGAGTGGAGCGTAAATTGGGGGATCAAGGGGTATGGCGAGAAAGCAGGAATGGGGTTCTGAAGCTGCATGTTTAGCCATGAACTTATTGAATGGCGGTGCAGGCTCGAAGGGCCGAATGGCCTACTCCTGCACCTATTTTCTATGTTTCTATGTTTCTAAACGCCGGCATGGACTGGTTGGGCCGAATGGCCTGTTTCTGTGCCGTATATCCTATGTAATTCGATGTAATCAAAGAAGGAATCAATGGTGTGTACATACATTACAGTCAATCTGTGCCAGCGATTTCTCACAAACAGCAGTAAGAACGATGGCAAATTAGCCTGGGTTTTGGTGGTGTTGGTTGAGAGAAGCATTTCTATTAGGTGGTATTTACTTTTAGTAACACTCCACCATTGGCGGCCGTGCCTTCTGCTGCCTGGGCCCCAAGCTCTGGAATTCCCTTCCCAAACCTCTCCGCCCCTCTCTCCTCCTATTCAGACTCTCCTTCAAACCTACCTCTTCGACCGAGCTTTTAATGATCTGTCCTAATTTCTCCTTGTGGGACTCAGTGCCAAATGTTGTTTGATAGCACTCCTGTGGAGCGCCTGGAGACGTTTTACTATGTTAAAGGCGCTATATAAATGCAAGTTGTCGCTGTTGGTATTGATTAGGGATGAATATTGTGCGAGACACTCGGAGAAGTCCCAATAGGCATCTTTAATGCCCAGCTGAGGTCGAAGACAGATCTGACATCTCATTCAAAGTTTATGACCTCCAACAATGCAGCAGTCCCTCTATATTGGACAAATCAGTCTAGACTATGTGTGCAAGATCCAGACCCGTAGCTTTCTCGTCTAGAGATGTCATTGCTACCAAGTCAGTCAAGGTGACACGCACTAATTTAGACTTGTTGTGGCACCAAAAAAAAATCTAAATTTGAAGCCAGTTTGGATTCACTGAAGCGTGAAGGTGTCCTTCTATAGAGTGGGTCACTATGATAGTATTTTGCTCTGCTGATTCTGTGAGCAGTGTTTTTTTCCACAGGTCTCCATAGCTCATGGTGTTTGTCATGAGGACACAACTCACCTAACAAATCACTGGGGTTCATTTCTAGAGCAATAGAATTCAAAAACACAGAAGTTATGTTAAATTTGTGTAGAACTTACTGTGCACAGTTCTGGTCTCCATATTACAGAAAGGTTATAGTCATTGGTGAAGGAGCAAATTAGATTTACAAGGATGATACCAGAACCAAAAAAGAGAATGCTGTTGGATGATCTGATAGAGGACTTTAAGATTATGAAAGGTTTTGATAGGGTAGACGTAGAGAAGAAGTTTTTACTGTGCAGAGTCAAAAACTAGGGGCCATGAATATAAGATAGTCACAAATAAATCCAGTAAGGAATTCACGAGAATCAGTCTTACTCAGAGAGTGGTGAGAATGTCGAACTCGCTACTACGGGGAGTGGTTGAGGTGATTAGTATCGATGCATTTAAGGGGACGCTAGATAAACACATGAGGGAGAAAGGAACAGAAGGTTATATTGAGAGGGTGAGATAAAGTGGGAGGAGGCTGGTGTGGAGCATAAACACCGACATAGACCAGTTGGGCCGAAAGGCCTGTTTCTGTGCTGTAGATATTATGTAATACTCTCAGGCAGTTTCGGCCTGGTGCTCTAAGCAGAACAACTCCAGCATCTCCAGTCTATCCACGTAACTGTAATCCCTCATTCCCGGAACCATTCCAGTAAATCTCTCCTGCACCCTCTCCCAAGCCTTCACGTCATTCCTAAAGTGTGGTGGCCAGAATTGGATACAATACTCCAGCTGGGGCCGAATTAGTCTTTTATATAGGTTTAGTATAACTTGTTTCAGCAAAATGTTTTGGTCTTATTCTTGTTACTAATAATCGCTATTCCATGATGTGCATACAGGGAATTAAGATCAACTACAGTTTTCAGGTGAAGCAGAATTAGAGGTCGGGGATAACTCAGCCCCCATTGTAAAGTGGTAAAGTCTGTTCTTATTTTTTCTTTATCATTATAAGTTCCTATGGCTCCATTTATAATGAAAACTACCCATGTAACCTTGTCACACTGTAATTACACCCTCTGCAGCCTCCCCAGTGGTGGGAGGGTGTCATTACACCCTCTGCAACCTCCCCACTGGTGGGAGGGTGTAATTACACCCTCTGTAGCATCCCCACTGGTGGGAGGGTGTAATTACACCCTCTGCAGTCTCCCCACTGGTGGAAGGGTGTAATTACACCCTCTGCAGCCTCTCCAGTGGTGGGAGGGTGTAATTACACCCTCTGCAGCCTCCTCACTGGTGGGAGGGTGTAATTACATCCTCTGCATGCTTCCCACTGGTGGGAGGGTGTAATTACACCCTCTGCAGCCTCCCAGTGGTGGGAGAGCATAATTACACCCTCTGCAGCCTCCCCACTGGCAGTGCGGACAGAAGTCAGGTGTTTCACATGTTAATAGATTTTTATGAGGAGAGACTTGAGAATGAGATTTTTCAAATTATGAAGGATTTTGAGAGGGTGACTGGAGAAAGATTATTTCACCTAGTTGGGTGTTTTTGATGAGAGGTCGTCAATTTAAGTTGTCACCGAGAGAGCAAGCAATCAGGTCAGGATCGAATTCTTTACGCAGAGAGTTGTTAGAGCAAGGAATGCGTTGCCACAGTTGAGGCCGAGACCATTGCATCTTTTAAGTGAAAAGTGGAAACTAGTTGAAATAGAAGAGGATTGAGGGTAATGGGAGAGAGTGGTGCAATAGGATTAGCTTTCGAATGCCCCAGCGAACAGCCAGCACGGACACGATGGGCCTCCTTCTGTACTATAAAGAAGAACCTGCCTTTATATAGCACCTTTCACAGCCTCAGGATGACCCAAAATGCTTTACAACCAATGAAGTACACTAAAAGCAAATTATCCGATCTTTATCACATGTCTGCGTGTGGGAGCTTGCTGTATGCAAAATTGGCTGCCGGGTTTCCTACATTACCACAGTGACTACATTACTGTTGGATCTAGTAATGGGGAATGAACCAGAGCAGATAAGAGAAGTAAAGTTAGGGGAACATCTAGGTAATAATGCGCATAATATAATACGCTTTAAGGTAATAATTGAGAAGGACATAAGTATGACGAAGACCAGGGTAATAGATTGGAGAAAAGTTGTTTTTGTGGGGCTGAGAATAAAACTTGGAAAAGTAAAATGGACAACAATATTGACAAACAATGATGTAGCACAGCAACAGGAAACATTTAAAATGGTGTTCAACAGAGTCTAGGAAACATATATTCCACTAAAAAACAACAAGCTCAACACCATGGATGAATAAAGCCATTAGGGAACAATTGAGGGTAAGGAAAGAGGCATACATTAAGTACATAGGCAGCAGGGGAGACCATGATAAAGGAGATTACAGAGAGATTGGGAACAAAGTTTAAAAAAAACAATTAGGAAGACAAAGAGAAACTATGAAATTAAATTATCAATTAACATAAAACAAAATATTAAAATATGTTACAGGCATATCAATTTAAAAAAAAAGATCGGGATGGGAATAGGACCACTAAGGGATAGACAGGATAATACCACGGGTAACGATAGTGAGATGATAGAAATATTAAATTATTACTTTACTTCAGTATTTAGCAGGGAGATAGAACAGATGAACATGATATTGGATGATGAGTTTAGTAATGAGATAAGTGCATTTAAAATAAAAAGAGGGGATATATTAAATAAACTAATCAAACTCAAAGAGAATAAAACTCCTGGTTTGGACGAATTACATCCATGCATTTTTAAAGAATCTAGGGAAGAGATAGCAGAGGCCTTACTACGCATATTTAATAATTTGTTAGTGCCAGAGGACTGGCAGATAGCTAAAGTAATACCTAATATTTAAGAAGGGGGACAGAACATGTCCAAGGAATTATAGACCAGTCAGCTTAACATCGGTGGCAGGAAAAATAATGGAGAAAATAAAAGAACATCTAGAAACCAAAAATATAATAATGAATAGTCAGCATGGATTTCAAAAGGGAAAGTCTTACTTGATCAATCTCATTGAATTTTTTGAAGAGGTAACAGAGAGAGTAGACAGTGGTAATGCAGTAGATGTAATTTATCTAGATTTTCAAATGGCCATCGGTAAGGTACCCCATAATAGACTGATGAACAAGGTCAGAGAATGCAGAGTAAGGGGACAAGTAGCAAAATGGATCGCTAGCTGGCTTCAAGACAGAAAGCAGAGAGTAAGGATAAAGGGTAGCTATTCACAGTGGCAGAAGGTGGGTAGTGGTGTTCCACAAGGATCAGTGCTGGGACCACTGTTGTCACAATTTATATTAACGATTTAGACTTTGGAATCAAAAACACAATTTCTAAATTTGCGGACGACACCAGATTGGGGGATAGTCAATACTGAGGAGAACTGCAACAAATTACAGGAGGACATTAATAAACTTGCAGAATGGGCATGTGATTGGCAAATGAAGCTCAACACAGATAAATGTGAGGTATTACATTTTGGTAGGAAGAATAGGGAGGTCACTTATTACTTGGAGGGTGCGAGTCTGGGTGGGGTAGAGGAACAACGGGATCTCGGAGTACAAATACACACATCACTAAAGGTTGTGACACGGGTTAGCAAGGCCATAAAAAAGCAAACCAAACACTAGGGTTTATTTCTAGAGGTATAGAATTGAAAAGTAGGGAAGTTATGCTAAACCTGTATCGAACCTTGGTCAGACCACACTTGGAGTATAGCGTACAGTTCTGGTCGCCATATTATAAAAAGGATATAGAGGCACTGGAGAGGGTGCAGAGATTTACAAGGATGATACCAGAAATGCGAGGGTATACATATCACGAAACGATGAACAGGTTGGGTCTCTTTCCTCTTAAAAGGAGGAGGCTGAAAGGTGACCTAATAGAGGTCTTTAAAATAATGAAAGGTTTTGATAGAGTGGGTACAGAGAGAATGTTTCCACTTGTGGGGAAGAGCATAACTGGAGGCCATCAATATAAGATAGTCACCAAGAAATCCAATAGGGAATACAGAATAAACTTCTTTACCCAGAGAGCGGTGAGAATGTGGAACTCGCTGCCACAGGGAGTGTTTGAAGTGAATAGTATCGATGCATTTAAGGGGAGGCTGGACAAGCATATGGGGGAGAAGGGAATAGAGAGTTATGCCGATAGATTTAGATGAGGAAAGACGGGAGGAGGCTCGAGTGGAGCATGGACTGGTTGGATCGAATGGCCTGTTTCTGTGCCATATATCCTGTGTAATCCGATGTAATTAATTGGCTGTAAAGCGCTTGGGGACGTCCTGTGGTCAGGAAAGGCGCGAAATAAATGCAAGCACAAAAAAAAATCAGATTTTGCGTCACGAAAAATGAGTAAATAATTAACAATGGATGCGTAAAGCGTTAAAAATCTTGCTTCGCTTGAAGTGAATTTTTAAGGAACGCAGTGTAATACAGCTTAATTGGATTTGTAATTAATATTTCATACTTAATCATTTTAAATTATAAATTATGCGGGTAGAGAAAGAGGGGAAAAAAAGATCGGGTTGTTAATGAGTTGTTCTGTGTTACAATTGCTGTGGGCTGGGTCGGGATAGCTGCCTGGGGACAATGTACACGCAATGGTATCCACCTCGCTCAGCAAAGTGCACACTTGGTGATCTATCGCTCCCATTAAACTCTAAACTAACACAACCCACAGTTAGCAGGGACGCTTCAGCCTCGGGTTTAATTTATTATCGGCTGTCGGCCGTTGCAGAGTTGCCGCAGGAGTCCGGAGATGGGTTATAGGCACGTGGTGGGTTTGGCCTTCCGCATCGTAATTCATCCCTGTTCAAATATTGAAGAGAGTTGGCAGCGGGCCACGGATGCTGAAAAGGTGTCAATTAAAAAAAAATGAAAGTGTTTCATCTGGCGAAAGAGCTGATCTGTCTTATCAATGACTGCAGTCCGAGTCGGCTTCAGTTCAGTGCGCACTGCATGGGAGGTGGGCTTCCATTACTCGCTGCTGTCTTCAAGAATATTTCCAATAATAATACATACAGTATATATATATTTAGGTATTTAAGAAGGCTGTAATATCGCATCAATGAATCATTTCCAGCATTGCAGGATTTCACCGCAACACCTTACAGTGCAGATCTGGGACCAAAGGACCTGCGGCCCACCATTCAGCCCATCGAGCCCTCCATTCGGCCCGTCGAACCCTCCATTCGGCCCGTCGAACTCTCCATTCGGCCCATCGAATGGCCTCCTTGTGTGCTGTATGATTCCATGAGTGCACCATTCCATCTATGGAGCCCAATATTCTGATCATTGAGTCTGCAATTCTGTCCAGCGAGACACTTTTTGGCCCATTGAGCCCAATCCATCAGATTAGCTATGGCTTCTAGCTTTTTATTCACAGTTCCCTGCCCTTTCTCCATACTCTAACAGTGCTGTGGGAGCACCTTCACCACACGGACTGCAGCGGCTCACCACCACCTTCTCAAGGGGCAATTAGGGATGGGCAATAAATGCCGGCCTTGCCAGCGATGCCCACATCCCAGAAACAATTTTTTTTAAAACCCTTGCTTCTGAGTAGGTTCCCCTCTCCTTTTAAATATCTCCATTGGCTTTGAATCTATGGCCATCGGTGGCACCCATTCTTACTTCAAATTTTCTGTTGGCGGGGTCATGTGTGCATCGCATCACATCGAGACGCCATTCGGCCCATCGAGACAATCATTATCGATGGCCTCCTACCTGACACAGGCGAGTGCTCTGGCCACCCATCTTGGGGCCCGAAGCTAAGATGGCGGTCTGAGGAACGGCCTGTGTCAATGGGATCGATGAGCAACTCAACACCATCTTCATGCCAATACTGTCCCCATTTGCTCCAGAAGGGTTGATTTAAATTGGGCCTCGAACAATTTTTCGGAATAAAAAAGTTATTTAGGCTTAATGAGTCCGTCCCTTTCTGGCACAACCCAATCCCACCTGACACTCCCTCTGTGCCCGCCCCTAACCATCTCTCACTGTGTCCCTCAATCCCTTCACTCCACAGAATCTCCCTCTAAGGAAAATAGGGGCACAATGACAATTTGAAATCAGAACCAAAGAAGACTTGTATTATAGAGACCATCAGAGAAACATAGAAAATAGGAGCAGTAGTAGGCCATTCAGCCCTTCGAGCCTGCACCGCCATTCAATATGATCATGGCTGATCCTCTATCTCAACACCATATTCCCGCTTTTTCCCCATACCCCTTTTGTGTCTAGAAATCTATCTATCTCCTTCTTAAATATATTCAGTGATTTGGCCTCCACAGCCATCTGTGATAGAGAATGTCACAGAATTTCTGAGTGAAGAAATTTCTCCTCATCTCGGTCCTAAATTTCCTGCCCCGTATCCTGAAACTGTGACCCCTTGTTCTAGACTTCCCAGACTGGGGAAACATTCTCCCCACATCCAAACCCATCAGAATTTTATATGTTTCAATGAGATCCCCTCTCATTCGTCTAAACTCTAGTGAATACAGGCCTAGTCGACCCAATCTCTCCTCATACGACAGTCCTGCCATCCCAGGAATCAGTCTGAGAGAGAGAGAGAGATTAATGTTAGGGGTCAAACACTTCATCTAAATAGTTTCCTGAAGCTATTTATATTCTGTCTCTCACGTCATTCCTTGTCACTTGTTGCATTGCTTTTCCCGGGCTGTATTTTCCTCCTTCTGTCTTTTGGATGAAACATTAAACCGAGGCCCCATCTGCCCTCTCAGGTGGACGTAAAAGATCTCATGGCAGAGGAAGAGCAGGGGAGTTCTTCCCTGAGTTCTGGAGCTAATACATATCCCTCAACCAAAACAGATTATCTGGTCATCATCACATTGCTATTTGTGGGAGCTTGCTGTGCGCAAATTGGCTGCCGCGTTTCCCACATTAGAACAGTGACTACACTCCAAAAAAAGTACTTCATTGGGACATACTGAGGTACTGAAAGGCGATATATCCTTCCTTTACTCCAAAACGTACTTCGATCCAAATGGCTTCCATTGCCTGTATCGCTGCACTGGTCTCTGATATTCTCGCGCTCATTCCTTGGGGAAAAGATTGCAGGCACGGATTCCATCCTGTTGGGAGTGGGGATGAGTACGCAGCCCTGAGTGTGTGAGAGCGAGGCTGGGCTGCCTGCTGCTGACAGGTGAACAAGTGTTGTTGGGATTCTTTCACTGATGTCAGCTGCCTCCGTCAGTTCTCAGCCACAGCCACAGGCACCTGCAAAGTGACAGAGCTTGAGATTAGCAACAGCAGGTCAGGCTGATGGATGTGATCTCTCAGCACCTCATATAAACATGAGCGCCATGGTCTCTGTCTCTCTCAGCCGTGGCTCAGTGGCTAACACACTCGGCTGAGTCAGAAGGTTGTGGGTTCAAGTCTCACTCCAGAGACTTGAGCACAAAAATTTAGGCTGACACGCTGAGGGAGCGCTGCACTGTCGGAGGTGCCGTCTTTTGGATGAGATGTTAAATTGAGGCCCCGTCTGCTCTCTCAGGTGGACATAAAAGATCCCATGGTACTATTTTGAAGAAGAGCAGGGGAGTTATCCCTGGTGTCCTGGCCAATATTTATCCATCAATCAACAAAACAAAAACAGATTATCTGGTCATTATCTATTGTGGGAGCTTGCTGTGCGCAAATTGGCTGCCGCATTTCCTACATTACAACAGTGACTACACTTTAAAAACACTTCATTGGCTGTAAAGCGATTTGAGACATCTGGTGGTCATGAAAGGCGCTATATAAATGCAAGACTTTCTTTCTTTCTCTCTCTCCTCTCACCCTCCCTTTCCCCTTTAGAAGATGGTCGTACAGTTTAGATCAATTAGAAATATCGACAGGGGCTCTGGTCACATGGACCCACTAATCTTGGCTCCTTAAGCAGTTTTTAATAGATACTTAAACTCTCTGTATTGTCCCCGTCGGGAGGTGCAAGGTCTAGAGAGGAAGGGAGTGGGATTGGTAGCGATGCCTCTCATGGCCAACCAGCCTTGAAGGCATGAGGAATAAGCCGTGTGGTCAAAGTGTCAGTGGGCGGGGTGTCAGTGGGCGGGGTGCCAGTGTCAGTGGGCGGGGCGTTCTGATGGATAGGTCAGGGAGCAGGTTCCCTGAAACTGCCCAACACAGAGGGGCACTTCCATGCAATCGCTGATATCGAACCTAGCCCATGTGAATCTCGTGGTAGACTTTCAGTCCTAGTAATGAAAGAATGCAAAGTTTGAAGCAGAGATCTTCAGAATTACCTCAACCTCAGGCTTTCGTTGATCTGCATGGGATTCTTTTTAACTGAATTCTCACTAAGATACATTTGTATATATATTTTATAAAGCCATTGTACAGTTTGATTGTACAATGTGTGCAGGGAGAGGATGCATCGAGGCAGTAAGCAGGGTCCAAGGATCTGAGGGAGCTTGTTTGGTCTTTGTTTCCAGGCATTATAGATAAACTTGGGGTTGCCAACCTTCCAGGATCGGCCTGGAGTCTCCAGGAATTGAAGATTCATCTCCAGGACACTGCTGGGAGCAACACGCAGGAGATACATCATCAGGCACTGAAAAACCACGCGCTTTAAAAAATGTTTCTGAACAATTTCATTATTGATTATAAAAATATTGGAGATGGGGGGGCGGGGGGTAGGTGGGGGGAGGGGCAATTTGATCCCGGAGGGGGGAAGGGGCGGGCAGGAAAGGCTATTTGCCCTGGAGGGGGGGGGCTATTTGCCCCGGTGGGTGGGGTTTGGAGACGGGAGGCCATGTGATGAAATGCCGTGGATATGTCTGTCTCGAGTTACCGTCCCCAGTGAGACCCGAAGCAGGAGTGGGGGTGGGGCGGAAGGTGCCTGTGCGAGGGGGCTGGGTGTTGGGGAGGGAGTCACCATGGTCGGTCAGTGGTTTGCCACGATGGGGGATGGAGTACAAAAGCAGGGAGGTCCTGCTGCAACTGTACAGGGTATTGGTGAGGCCGCACCTGGAGTACTGCGTGCAGTTTTGGTCACCTTACTTAAGGAAGGATATACTAGCTTTGGAGGGGGTACAGAGACGATTCACTAGGCTGATTCCGGAGATGAGGGGGGTTACCTTATGATGATAGATTGAGTAGACTGGGTCTTTACTCGTTGGAGTTCAGAAGGATGAGGGGTGATCTTATAGAAACATTTAAAATCATGAAAGGGATAGACAAGATAGAGGCAGAGAGGTTGTTTCCACTGGTCGGGGAGACTGGAACTAGGGGGCACAGCCTCAAAATACGGAGTTTCTTACATTACAACAGTGGCTACACTCCAATTTAAGGGAGCCAATTTAAAACCGAGTTGAGAAGGAATTTCTTCTCCCAGAGGGTTGTGAATCTGTGGAATTCTCTGCCCAAGGAAGCAGTTGAGGCTAGCTCATTGAATGTATTCAAATCACAGAGAGATAGATTTTTAACCAATAAGGGAATTAAGGGTTACAGGGAGCGGGCGGGTAAGTGGAGCTGAGTCCACGGCCAGATCAGCCATGATCTTGTTGAATGGCGGAGCAGGCTCGAGGGGCTAGATGGCCTGCTCCTGTTCCTAATTCTTATGTTCTTATGTAGCTCCCAACAACTAGCCCCAGATGGTTCCATCCAGAAACAAAATTCAGGAATTGCTTCAACCGAGAACTCAGATATTCTGCCTGGTTAGAAAGAAAGACATGTCTATAGCTCTTATCCTGACCACCGGACGTCCCAAAGCGCTTTACAGCCAATTAAGTACTTTTGGAGTGTAGTCACTGTTGTAATGTAGGAAACGTAGCAGCCAACTTGCACACAGCAAGCTCCCACACACAGCAATGTTGATGATGATCAGATAATCTGTTTTTGTTATGTTGATTGTGGGATAAATATTGACCAGGACACCAGGGATAACTCCCCTGCTCTTCTTCGAAATAGTGCCATGGGATCTTTTACGTCCACCTGAGAGGGCAGACGGGGGTCTCGGTTTAATGTCTCATCAGAAGACAGCCCCTCCGACAGTGTGGCACTCCCTCAGTAATGCCCCTCTGACAGTGCAGTGCTCCCTCAGTTTTACCCCTCCGACAGTGCAGCACTCCCTCAGTGCTGCCCCTCCGACAGTGCGGCACTCCCTCAGTACTGCCCCTCCAACAGTGCAGCGCTCCCTCAGTTCTGCCCCTCCGACAGTGCGGCGCTCCCTCAGTTCTGCCCCTCCGACAGTGCGGCGCTCCCTCAGTTCTGCCCCTCCGACAGTGCAGCGCTCCCTCAGTACTGCCCCTCCGACAGTGTGGCGCTCCCTCAGTTCTGCCCCTCCGACAGTGCAGCGCTCCCTCAGTACTGCCCCTCCGACAGTGTGGCGCTCCCTCAGTTCTGCCCCTCCAACAGTGCAGCACTCACTCAGTACTGCCCCTCCGATAGTGTGGCGCTCCTTCAGTTCTGCCCCTCCGACAGTGCAGTGCTCCCTCAGTTCTGCCCCTCCGACAGTGCAGTGCTCCCTCAGTTCTGCCCCTCTGACAGTGCGGTACTCCCTCAGTACTGCCCCTCCGACAGTGCGGCGCTCCCTCAGTACTACACCGGGAGTGTGAGACTGGATTTTTGTGGAGTGGGACATGAACCCTCAACCTTGTGACGCAGAGGTGAGAGTGCTGCTCACTGAGCCACGGCTGACTCTGTGTTGGTCGATGAAAGCTCTTGTATGCCTGCTGGCCGCCATTTTGTGTAGACAGTCATTGGCTCCGGTCCTGGTTGGAGTTGTATGTCCCTGCTACCTGGGCCCCTGGAAAAACATATATCTTTGGGTTAAATATCTGTTTTGATGAGTGATTACTGCAGGGTTTTGTTTTCTTGTGTTTAATTGTGTTGCTAAATGGATGATTGATAATTCTGCTGTGCAGGGATTTGCAAATTAGCTCTTTTATCTTCCCGACTGGGAGAGGGTCAGTTTCAGCGATAGTCCTGACTCAAACACAAAAAAAAGTTCTTGATAAATGAAAGCATTTATCAGGGTTTGGCAGGCTAGTTTTTTTTACATATTTTTTTTCGATGCCGTTGGCTGTTTGACTTGGCACAGTGTGTATCGCTCTATCCTGCAAATCCCAAGACCTGTGGGTTCAAGCCTCGCTCTAGGCCGTGATTGCGGCAGATACTACACACAGAGGCTGTTCATGTCTCTGGCCATACCTCCTCCAGCCCCACAGATACGTACGCTTATCACTATAATAAATCACACGTGGCCCATGCCGGAGCTGATCACCTTGTGACCTTTCGGTTCAATGTAAACTCCAAAAGTAAGCATTGCAGGGGTAGCCTGCTTTATATAGGGAGGCAGCACAAGGTGAAGTAATGTGTGCCTCTGGGGCATTCCCCACCTGTTGGCTGTTACATGTAATTACATGGTACAGAGCATAGCTGCAAATACATCACATCTACAACCTTCCGTGATACCTGCGCTCCTCCAATTCTAGCCTCTTGTGCATCCCCTGATTTCCATCGCTCCACCATTGGCGGCCGTGCCTTCAGCTGCCTGGGCACTCAACTCAGCGATTCCCTCCCTAATCCTCTTCACCTCTCTTTCCTCCTTAAAACCTACCTCCTTGATCAAGTTTTTGGTTACCTGACCTAATATCTCCTTATGTGGCTCAGTGTTAAATATTGTCTGAATATGCTCCTGTGAAGCATATGTTAACTATGTTAAAGCACTATATTTTATTCATTCACGGGATGTGGGTGTCGCCAGCAAGGCCCAAATTTATTGCCCATCCCTAATCGCCCTCGAGAAGGAGGTGGTGAGCCACCATTTCAGAGGGTAGTTAAGAGTCAACCACAATGCTGTGGGTCTGGAGTCACATATAGGCCAGACCGGGTAAGGGCGGCAGATTTCCTTCCCGAAAGGGTCATTAGTGAACCAGATGGGTATTTATGACAATCCGGTAGTTTGATGGTCACCATTACTGATACTAGCTTTTTATTTCAAATTTATTTATTAACTGAATTTAAATTCCCCAGCTGCCGTGGTGGGATTTGAACTCGTGTCTCTGGATCATTAGTCCAGGCCTCGGGATTACTGGTCCAGTGACATAACCACTATGCTCCTGTACCCTGAATACCAGTTGTTGTTGATGGTGATGAAGGAGCTATCTTTCACCCGAGGCCCCGTCAGCCCGCACTGGCGATTTTGGTGGGTGGGGGGGAGTACTATTCCGTGTCCTGGTCAACGTTCCTCCCTCAGTCAGTACCACCAACATCTCCTTACTGTTTGTGGGATCTTGAAGTGCACAAAATGGCTCCTGGTTTGCCCACATGCACTGCACTTCGAAGTAGTTTCTGGCACATGAAGAAATAGCGGCCACGACTGGAAAACCTTAGCTATGAGGAAAGTATTGGACAGGCTGGGGTTGTTTTCCTTGGAACAGAGGAGGGGAGATTTAATTGAGGTGTATAAAATTATGAGGGGCCTAGATAGAGTGGATAGGAAGGACCTATTTCCCTTAGCAGAGGGGTCAATAACCAGGGGGCATAGATTTAAAGTAGTTGGTAGAAGGTTTAGAGGGGATTTGAGGGGAAATTTCTCCACCCAGAGGGTGGTGGGGGTCTGGAACTCACTGCCTGAAATGACAGTAGAGGCTGAAACCCTCATCACATTTAAAAAGTACTTGGATGTGCGCTTAAAGTGCCGTAACCTACAGGGCTACGGATCTAATGCTGGAAAGTGGGATTGGGCTGGGTGCCTCATTTTAGACCGGTGTGGACACGATGGGCCGAATGGTTACCTTCTGTGTCGTACTTTTTCTACAGCCCGGCGATATGACACGAAAGTTGGGCCAGCAAATTTCCGCCGATGTTTTGGCCCAACTTTCCACTTTTTAAGCGAAATGGGCGATAGCCTGCCTTTTTGGGCGATATATGGGCACTAGCCCAGTGATGTCAAGTGGAAAGTCTAGCCAGTCTAGGCCTAGAAATTCATCGCGAGCGATATGAGATTGTACAGAATGGAGCTGAACCTCGAGCACTTCATGTGACGGAGGTTCCATCCCATACTGCCTGTCACCAGTTCCTAGACCCCCCAATGTTTCTGAGAAGAGATATTAGTGCTGTGTTGATCTCTGTCTGCCTTTTCTGTGCTTCCCTCTCTGGTCAAGACCCCCAAGCTCATGGCAGTTACATTTTTTAAGGGGGCAGTGTCTCAACGGAAAAGTGTTGGGCGAGTCTTTTGCCTGCGAGAGGACAAATGACGGTAGGCCTATTTTGTTTGTGATGGCATCACTTTCGGCAGGGCAGTGATGTATCTTGTTCTCTGAGCAGGCAGAAAATAATTTCGGCAAACGCTTGCTCATGAACGTTGAGTCCCTTGAAGTTCTTGAGATAGTTTGCAAAGTGTCAAAAGGCCGTGACTCAGTGGGCAGCACCCTCACCTCTGAGTCAGAAGGTCATGGGTTCAAGTCCCACTCCAGAGACGTAAGCATAAAAATCCAGGCTCATACTCCCAGTGCAGTGCTGAGGGAGCGCCGCACTGTCGGAGGTGCCGTCTTTTGGATGAGTCGTTAAATCGAGGCCCTGTCTGCTCTCTCACGTGGACGTAAATGTCCAACAGCATTATATCCCCAGTGCCCTGGACAATATTTATCCCTCAACCAGCACCACCTGTAAGGTCTGCACCTATGAGCATGCTCACAGGTTGGTAGAGCTGTTGCATTGTGAGTGGCTTAGCCAGTCACATGATGTTCAGAAGACTCAATAAAACCCCAGCCAGTTGGGTTCGGGGGATCCACGATGGGGCAGGTCGTTGTGAGCCTGGTGGATGAACCGGCAATGTGTAGTGTTAAACCTTTGCTAATAAACCAACTAGTTCTTAATAGCAATGTGTTGCTATGAATTCTTAAGCAAAGAACCCATGAAGCAAATACATTACAGCCCCAAGAGGTGGTTAACTAGTCATTAATCTCATGGGCTGTTTGTTTAAACTTGCTGTGCGCAATTTGAGCCTTTATGTATGCAATAAAGGTTCAAACTGAGTACTGTTTAACTAAGCAAGATACAACCTTGCTTCTGCTTTATTTTGGCCCAAAGTGCCTGACTCATAAAATGGCTGGCCTTTTATACCAGAGCAGCACGATGTGCGTGCTGCTCAGTGACCTCCAACAATGACACCACCTAGTGGCTACAAACAGCATGTACATACATGACAAACACAACAGTCACTCCACTCCAAAAGTGCTTGATTGGCTGTAAAGAGCTTTGTGGACATCGTGAGGTTTATAAATGCAAGTTCTTTCTTTCTGAATGTGTGGGTTGTGATGGAAGAAAATTGGCTTCAATCTGGATCCTGTGGGGATCTAAACCTCAGTTAAATCCCTGAATCAGAGCGGAATCAGTGAAGCTATTTGTTATACTCAGCTCTGCACATACCACAGAATAAATTTTCAGTCTCAAAGCTCTTTCTTTGCTGTGAGTCCCTGAGATAAACTGTGGTGCAGTCAGGGTCTGTAAGATATATGGCCAGGCCTGTAGATTATAAATCACTGTTTGTCTGTGAATCCCAGATATTGAATGCGGAGGGATAAACGCTGATTCATTTTGGACGCTGAGGTGTTGCCATCTCGTTTCACAGCAAAAAAAACCCAGTTGCACCGTCCGACTGAGTTCTGGAGAGCTCGAGTTTTTCTTTACCCAGAAAGTGCTCGAAGGTTGGCCAAGAGTTGCAGAGGAGAGGAGAAGAAAGAGGCACGACTGCCAACATTGGGGTTTAAAAGCCTCTTGTTTGTGAGGAGAAGGAGTCTCAAGGGGTGGGAAAGATGAGGCAGGAAGAAGGAATAGCATTGTTGACGTCATCTGGCATCCCATCCACCACCTTCAACATTCACTCCCTCCACCACCGGCGCCCCCTGGCTACAGTGTGCACCATCTACAAGATGCACTGCAGCAACTCGCCAAGGCTTCTTCGGCAGCACCTCCCAAACCCATGACCCCTCCTAGAAGGACAAGGGCAGCAGGCGGATGGGAACACCACCACCTCCACGTTCCCCTCCGAGTCACACACCATCCTGACTTGGAAGTATATCGGCCGTTCCTTCATCGTCGCTGGGTCAAAGTCCTGGAACTCCCTCCCTGACAGCACTGTGGGAGCACCTTCACCACACGGACTGCAGCGGTTCAAGAAGGCGGCTCACCACCACCTTCTCGAGGGGCAATTAGGGATGGGCAATAAATGCCGGCCTCTCGCACTTTTGGCTAAGATCATGCGTAACTGACCTGACAGGGGAGTAACCATGACCCCAACGTGGTTCTCCCTGGATCAGGAAGGTGGTTCTCCTATGCTTTTTGGAAATAGGAGGTGGGTGGGGTGGCTTGACCCATCCACCTCCATGGCACGAACCTGGTATTGCAGTACTTCCAGGAACGGTGCAGTGGCTCTAGGCCTTTTGGCTAAGAGCATTAGTGCAGGGTGATCCTTGATGTGTGCAAGGTGACCTCTGGCGTTTGTGATCTGACAAAGAATTGGAAAGATTGGCTACGAAAAAAAAAAATAAATAAATAAATAAATAAATGCCGGCCTTGCCAGCGACGCCCACATCCCAGGAACTAATAAAATAAAATCTTTGGAGTTCAGGAGGGGCAGGAGACTGAAGCTCCAGATGAAAAGGAGCTGAGTATCACATTCCCAGAGTGAGCACACCAATGGGAGACCCACTCTTGTGGCAGAGTCAAAAACTCGAGGCTTACCGAAGGGGGATGGACATCAGGGAGAGATCGGAGGGAAAGGTAGTTGCTCGCCTTGCCTAGAATGGACAAGGCTGACGGGTGACTGGATAGAGGTCTTCCAGCTTATAAACGCGTTTGATAGGGTAGACGTAGAGAAGATGTGTCCACCTTTGGGGGGGGCGAGCAGAACTCCCATAATATAAGATCATCGCTAATAAATCCAATGGGGAATTCGGGAGAAACCCCTTTACCCCGAGAGTGGTGAGAATGTGGAACTCGCTGCCTCAGGGAGGGGTTGAGGTGAATAGTATCGATACATTTAAGGGGAAGCTGGATAAACACACGAGGGAGAAAGGAATAGAGGGATATAGTGATGGGGTGAGATGGAGAGGGGTGGGAGGGGGCTGGTGTGGAGAATAAACCCCGGTACGGACCCGTGGGGCCCAATGGCCTGTTTCTGTCTGTACATTCCAGGTTATTCATTGACAAGTTGACTCATTGGCCCAGGCCAGGAGCTGAATCACATGATGAGGTGCTGAAGGGATGATGATCAATAGCTTGCTCTCCCGATCGATCAGGACAGGAGGGAGCGGAGCCCAGCTGGAAGCTGAGATGGAGCGCGACCTCTCAACTGTCTCAGCGGTCAAACCGACAGCGTATTTCCACTTGAGCTCTGCTGCTTATTCCCCGTGCTGTCTCCAAAGTACGTCAAAGACTGAAACAGGATATATTCTATCCTGTCGGCCAGCCAGTTATCGATCGGGATAAGCACTGGGTCTCGGCTAAAGGACAGACTGAGTGAAGCAGCGATTAGCAAGCACTACCCAAGCCGCTCGCTCTTTAGACACGGCTGACTTCGCAGTGATTCGGCCAACAGGCTCTTGACCAGGGCTTTCCGCAATGGGCAGGTCAGGGGTCGCCAAACCCTCCTGAATTGGCCTGGGGTCTCCAGGACACAGCTGTGGGCAACACCTGTGGGGGTGGTGTGAAACCACCATTAAACAATCCAGTTTGTTATTCATTTTGTTTGAAAACTTTTGTTTACCAGTTCGAAAAATATTGGACATGGGTCAAATGTGGGCTGTTTCATTGAGAGCCAAGAATCATACAACCAGGCAATGAAGAGTCTGTCCGTTTTCCAATTGGTCGTGGGAAGGCAGGGCACCACAAGGATGGACCTGTCGGGTGCCCAATGGTGCGAGGGTGGGGGCGGGGCAGTTCCAGGCAGGTGGTCATGTGATGAAACTTCCAGAAATACGTCCAATCAGAGTTGGCAACCCGATGGGAGAGCCTATGATAATAGTATGCAAATAAGGCCCGCCATTTCCTCCCCCACCCCCAACCCCGCCCCAAACCCTGCAGTCTAACTGCTGGACACCAGAACCCCCGACTTGGCACACCCAGTGCAGTACTGAGGGAGCGCCGCACTGTCGGAGGGGCGGTACTGAGGGAGCGCCGCACTGTCGGAGGGGCGGTACTGAGGGACTGCCGCACTGTTGGAGGGGCGGTACTGAGGGAGCGCCGCACTGTCGGAGGGGCAGTACTGAGGGAGCGCCGCACTGTCGGAGGGGCAGCACTGAGGGAGCGCCGCACTGTCGGAGGGGCAGTACTGAGGGAGCGCCGCACTGTCGGAGGGGCAGTACTGAGGGAGTGCCGCACTGTCAGAGGGGCAGTACTGAGGGAGCGCTGCACTGTCGAAGGGGCAATACTGAGGGAGCGCTGCACTGTTGGAGGGGCAGTACTGAGGGAGCGCCACACTGTTGGAGGGGCAGTACTGAGGGAGTGCTGCACTGTCGGAGGGGCAGTACTGAGAGCCCCGCATTGTCGGGCGGGGCAGTACTGAGGGAGTGCCGCACTGTCGGAGGGACAGTACTGAGGGAATGCCGCACTGTCCGAGGGGCAGTACTGAGAGCCCCGCACTGTCGGGAGGGGCAGTACTGAGGGAGTGCCGCACTGTCAGAGGGACAGTACTGAGGGAGTGCCGCACTGTCCGAGGGGCAGTACTGAGAGCCCCGCACTGTCCGAGGGGCAGTACTGAGAGCCCCGCACTGTCGGGAGGGGCAGTACTGAGAGCGCCGCACTGAGGGGCAGTACTGAGAGCGCCGCACTGTCAAAGGGGCAGTACTGAGAGCGCCGCACTGTCAGAGGGGCAGTACTGAGGGAGTGCTTCACTGTCGGAGGGGCAGTACTGAGGGAGTGCTTCACTGTCGGAGGGGCAGTACTGAGGGAGTGCTGCACTGTCGGAGGGGCAGTACTGAGGGAGCGCTGCACTGTCGGAGGGGCAGTACTGAGAGCGCCGCACTGACGGAGGGGCAGTACTGAGAGCCCCGCACTGACGGAGGGGCAGTACTGAGAGCCCCGCACTGACGGAGGGGCAGTACTGAGAGCGCCGCACTGTCGGAGGGGCAGTACTGAGAGCGCCGCACTGTCGGAGGGGCAGTACTGAGAGCCCCGCACTGTCGGAGGGGCAGTACTGAGAGCGCCGCACTGTCGGAGGGGCAGTACTGAGAGCCCCGCACTGACGGAGGGGCAGTACTGAGAGCCCCGCACTGACGGAGGGGCAGTACTGAGAGCGCCGCACTGTCGGAGTCTTTCAGATGAGGCATTAACCTGAGGCCCCATCTGCTCTCTTAGTTGGATGTAAAAGATCCCACGGCATTGTTTGAAGAAGAACAGGGGAGATATCCCCGGTGTCCCGGCCAATATTTATTCACTCAACCAACATTTTTGAAAAACAGATGATCTGGTCATTATCACATTGCTGTGTGTGGGAGCTTGCTGTGCGCACATTGGCTGCTGCGTTTCCTACATTACAACAGTGATTATACATTAAAAAGTTCTTTGTCTCCCCTGTCCCCAATGTTCCCCCGGTGTTCCCCCCTGTGTTTACCCCCAGTGTCCACCTACCCCCCACCCCCACACCCTGTACCCGCTGCCCTCATCCCCATCTGCTCCGTGAGCTCCCTGCAATTATTTTTTTGAAGTGATTTAAAATAAAGAAACTAGTTGCGGACTGACAGAGCGGGCCAGTGTGTCGTGGCTCCCGCCCAACCTTCACTGGATAATGACTGAAATGGAATTGAAATTGCTCTGAAATGAAGCACGTTGAATAATGACAGTGATTGAGGGAGCGTGAGTGAGTGCTGAATGGTCATATACACTGGGCTTCAGGGGAGTGATGGGGAACAGGCAGACACCACCATCTGGTGGTGCAGACCCAGTATTGCAGCAAATTACTGCAGGAAAAAGTAACAGCAAAAAGCCCTCAGCGTCTCATCAGATCCTTCAATCCCTTCCCTCTGAACCAACAGGTCTAATTGCCCCTTGACCCCTTCCCAGTCCAATGGCCTTTTCTTGGAATTCTATTTCCCTTTGGATAAAAAGATTCCCACAGGACATCCTAATGCGCGTTACAAAGAAGCAAAGAAGGAGGTAGGGTAGAAGAAGGATAGAAAGAAGGAAAGAGCATTTATATAGCGTCTTTCATGACTTCACGATGTCCCAAAGCGCTTTACAGCCAATGAAGTACTTTTGACCTGCAGGTCACTGTTGTAATGTAGGAATATGAGAATTTGACTGATTTTCATGCACTGATTTTGATCTTATTGTTTTTAATCCTAGGACGTGAACATGTCAATCAAACTTCAGACCAGTAATATCACCAACAAGAATGACCCTCGGTCAATCAACTCACGCGTCTTCATCGGGAACCTAAACACAGCGGTGGTGAAGAAGTCAGACGTGGAGACCATCTTCGGGCAGTATGGCAAGGTGGTGGGCTGTTCCGTGCACAAGGGCTACGCCTTCGTCCAGTACACGAACGAGAGGACGGCGCGCGTGGCGGTGGCTGGGGAGAATCGCCGCGTGCTCGCTGGACAAACGCTCGGTAAGACCGTCAACCGTCGGCGGGAGAGGTTGGGCCGAGCGGTGAATCGCGGCAGGAAATCACGGGGGCAGCGTTCTGTCCCTGTAGAAGCATCTCCCTCACATGGGTCAGCGAGTGTGCTGGGGTTACATTCAATAAGATCACGGCTGATCTGATCATGGAGTCAGCTCCACTTCCCTGCCCGTTCCCCATAACCCTTATTGCTCAAAAATCTACTTATCTCCGCCTTAAATATATTCAATGACCCAGCCTCCACAGCTCTCAGGGGCAGAGAATTCCACAGATTTGCAACCCTCTGAGAGAAGAAATTCCTCCTCCTCTCAGTTTTAAATGGGCGGCCCCTTATTCTGAGACTATGTCCCCTAGTTTTAGTTTCCCCTATGAGTGGAAATATCCTCTCTGCATCCACCTTGTCCGGCCCTCTCATTATCTAACATGTTTCGATAAGATCATCTCTCATTCTCCTGAATTCCAATGAGTATAGGCCCAACCTTCTCAACCTATCTTCATAAGTCAACCCTCTCATCTTGGGAATTAACCTAGTGAAGCTTCTCTGAACAGCCTCCAATGCAAGTGTATCCTTCCTTAAACATGGAGACCAAAACTGTTGTGTTCTGAACACAGATGAGACTGCACGCAGGGAGGTTAAAGTAACAGTGCCCTCAGTCTTTATTAAGACACACCAGAGTGAGGAACAGGCCTTTGGGGCCGGCTTATATACAGTACTCCCAAGGGATGCTGGGATCCCTTGGGACTTCAGGGGATGAGCTCCCTGGTGGCAGAACATGGGAGTGCATGCTTTACAGATACACAACATCGCTCCCCACCAAAGTCAAAATGAAAACTATTTACAAGGTGAGGCAGTCGGGAGCCTTTCTTTCCCTGGTGGACCACCTCGGTACAAATGTCTGTTCTGGTGTGTTGGCTGTGCCCTCGCTGGGCTGGCATGTTGTTGGCCCTGCAGGGCTGCTGGGTGAGCCTGGCCTTGCTGGGCTGCTGGGCGTCATGGGTTCGATTTCCTGGTCCGGGGTGGTGTCGTTGATCCTTTGGGTGTGTGTTGTGGGCTCGAAAAAGGTGGTGTCTGCTGTGGGTTGTTCAGGGCAGTCTGTGAACCACAGCCTCGTTTGGTCCAGGTGTTTTCTGCAAATTTGTCCATTGTCTAGTTTGACTACAAACACCCTACTCCCTTCTTTAGCTATCACCGTGCCCGCGATCCACTTGGGACCATGTCCATAGTTTAGCACATACACAGGGTCATTCAGATCAATTTCCCGTGACACAGTGGCGCGACCATCGTTTACATTTTGTTGCTGCCGCCTGCTCTCTACCTGATCATGCAGGTTGGGGTGAACCAGCGAGAGTCTGGTTTTAAGTGTCCTTTTCATCAGTAGCTCAGCCGGGAGCACCCCTGTGAGCGAGTGAGGTCTCGTGCGGTAGCTGAGCAGTACTCGGGACAGGCTGGTTTGGAGTGAGCCTTCTGTGACTCGTTTAAGGCTCTGTTTGATGGTTTGTACTGCCCGCTCTGCCTGCCCATTGGAGGCTGGTTTAAATGGGGCCGAGATGACATGTTTGATCCCATTGTGGGTCATGAATTCTTTAAATTTGGCACTGGTGAAACATGCCCCGTTGTCATTGACCAGTATGTCAGACAGGCCGTGGGTGGTAAACATGGCCCTCACGCTTTCAATGGTGGCGGTGCTTCCCGACATTATTTCACATTCAATCCATTTTGAAAAAGCATCCACCACCACCAGGAACATTTTACCGAGAAACGGGCCCGCATAGTCGACATGGATCCTCGACCATGGTCTGGAGGGCCAGGACCACAAACTTAGTGGTGCCTCTCTGGGCGCGTTGCTCAACTGAGCACACACGCTGCATTGCCGTACACAGAACTCCAAGTCAGAGTCAATACCGGGCCACCACACGTGGGATCTGGCTATCGCTTTCATCATTACTATACCCGGGTGTGTGCTGTGGAGATTCGAGATGAATGTCTCCCTGCCCTTTTTGCGTAGCACTACACGGTTACCCCACAACAGGCAGTCTGCCTGAATGGACAGCTCCTCCTTTCGCCGCTGGAACGGCTTGATTAGCTCTTGCATTTCAACGGGGATGCTGGCCCAGCTCCCATGCAGTACAGTTTTTTACTAGGAACAGCAGAGGATCTTGGCTGGTCCAAGTCCTAATCTGGCAGGCCGTGACAGGTGATTTATCATTTTCAAACGTTTCCATGACCATCAACAAGTCTGCGGGCTGCGCCACCATCAACAAGTTTGCAGGCTGTGCCATTTCCACCCCCGTGGTGGGCAATGGTAGCCGACTGAGAGCATCCGCACAGTTCTCGGTGCCTGGCCTGTGGCAGATGGTATAGTTATAAGTTGTTAGCGCGAGTGGCCACCTTTGTATGTGGGCTGAGGCATTAGTATTTATCCCCTTGTTTTCAGCGAACAGTGATATGAGGGGCTTGTGATCGGTTTCCAGCTCAAATTTGATGCATTTTCTTTACCCCGAACACACACGCTAATGCCTCTTTCTCAATCATGCTGTAGGCCCTCTCGGCCTTAGACAAACTCCTGGAGGCATAGGTGACAAGTTGCAACTTCCCCGCAACGTTAGCTTGTTGTAATACACATCCGACTCCGTACGACGACGCATCACATGCTAGCACGAGTCTTTTACACGGGTTATACAATACAAGCAGCTTGTTGGAGCATAAAATATTTCTGGCTTTCTCAAAAGCAACTACTTGTTTTTTTTCCCCATACCCAGTTCTCACCTTTGCGCAATAACACATGTAGGGGCTCTAAGAGGGTGCTTAACCCCGGTAGGAAGTTACCAAAATAGTTGAGGAGTCCCAGGAACGACCGCAGCTCCGTGACGTTCTGTGGCCTGGGCGCGTTCCTGATAGCCTCTGTCTTGGCGTCTGTGGGCCGAATGCCTTCCGCCGCGATCTTTCTCCCCAAAAACTCCACTTCTGTTGCCATGAAGACGCATTTCGACCTCTTCAGCCGCAGCCCTACGCGATCCAGTTGCTGGAGGACCTCCTCCAGGTTTTGTAGGTGCTCGGCGGTGTCCCGACCTGTGACCAATATGTCAGCCTGAAAAACCACTGTGCGTGGTACCGACTTGAGTAGGCTCTCCATGTTTCTCTGGAAGATCGTTGCAGCCAACTGAACTCCAAACGGGCATCTGTTGTAGATGAACAGTCCCTTGTGCGTATTGATGCAGGTGAGGCCCTTCGAAGACTCCTCCAGCTCCTGTGTCATGTAGGTCGAAGTCAGGTCGAGCTTGGTGAACGTCTTGTCTCCTGCCAGCGTCGCAAATAGGTCGTCTGCCTTAGGTAGCGGGTATTGGTCCTGTAGCGAGAAACGATTAATAATTACTTTATAATCGCCACAAATCCTGACCGTGCCATCACTTTTGAGTACTGGAACAATTGGGCTGGCCCACTCGCTGAATTCCACTGGGGAGATGATGCCCTCGCGTTGCAGCCTCTCCAGCTCGATTTCCACTCTCTCCCTCATCAAGTGAGGTACCGCTCGCGCCTTGTAGTGAATGGATCGTGCCTCTGGGACCAAGTGTATCCGCACCTTCACCCCAGAAAAGTTTCCAATGCTTGGCTCAAAAAGGGAAGGAAATTTGTTAAGAACCTGGGTACATGAGGCCTCATCGACATGTGATAGTGCTCGGATGTCATCCCAGTACCAGCAGATTTTGCCCAGCCAGCTCCTTCCAAGCAGTGTGGGGCCATTGTCTGGGACAATCCAGAGTGGCAGTTCATGCACCATGCCCTCGTAGGTTACCTTGACCATGGCGCTGCCCAGGACAGTGATAAGCTCTTTGGTGTACGTTCTCAGTTTCGTGTGGATGGGGCTCAGGGCTGGTCTGAGTGCCTTGTTGCACCACAGTCTCTCAAATATCTTTTTACTCATGATGGATTGGCTAGCACCAGTGTCCTGTTCCATGGCTACGGGTAAGCCATTCAATTTTACATTTAGCTTTATAGGTAGACATTTTGTTGAAAATGTGTGCACCCCATGTACTTCAGCATCTGCCTCCTCTTTCTGAGGTTCAAAATTGGTTTGGTCCGCCATGAACCGATCTTCCTCTGCCATGTGGTAGCTAGCAGGTTTTGCAGAGCTTGCAGCTCATCTGCAAGCTCGTTGGAGGTGCCCCATTGTTCCACAGCTCTTGCAAACATACCCTTTGAAGCGGCATGAATCGGCTGAATGGAAGCCTCCACCACACCAACAAGGTGTGAATTGCCTTGCATTCATCCTTTGTTGCGGAATCTGAGTCACCTGGGTCACCTGAGGCCTGCTGGCAGTTGCAGACTTGTGGTTTCTGCCCTGTATATTTCTGCTCATAAACACAGTTCCAGTTAATTTATGAACATTGCTAGCACTTGTGTGCTGAGAGATTTGTTTGGTGTTATCACTGGTGGACATAAACGCCTATGCTATTGCAATGGCCTTACTGAGGGTCGATGTCTCTACAGTCAAAAGTTTTCATAGGATGGTCTCGTGGCCAATGCCTAGTACAAAAAAGTCTCTGAGCATTTGCTCCAGGTAGCCATCAAACTCACATTGTCCTGCAAGTCGCCTTAGCTCAGCGACATAGCTCACCACTTCCTGACCTTCAGATCGCTGGCACGTGTAGAACCGATACCTCGCCATCAGCACGCTCTCCCTTGGGTTAAGATGCTCCCGAACCAGTGTACACAGCTCCTCATACAACTTATCTGCGGGTTTCACCGGAGCCAGAAGATTCTTCATGAGGCTGTAGGTCGGTGCCCCGCAGACCGTGAGGAGGACCGCTCTCCTATTTGCAGCGCTTCCTTCTCCGTCCAGCTCGTTGGTTACAAAGTAGTGGTCTAGCCGTTCGACATAGGCTTCCCAGTCCTCACCCTCCGAGAACTTCTCCAGGATGCCCACAGTTTGCTGCATCTTTGCGTTGGATTCGTATACTCGTCGCCAATTGTTGTGTTCCTAACACAGATGAGACTGCACAAAGCGAGGTTAAAGTAACAGTGACCTCAGTCTTTATTAAGACACTCCAGAGTGAGTAACAGGCCTTAGGGGCCGGCTTATATACAGTGATCCCAACAGATGCTGGGATCCCTTGGGACTTCAGGGGATGCGCTCCCTGGTGGCGGAACATGAGAGTGCATGTTTTATAGATACACAACAAAAACTGTACGCAGTACTCCAGGTGTGGCCTCACCAATACCCTGTACAGTTGTAGCAGGACTTCTCTGCTTTTATACTCTATCCACCTTGCAATAAAGGCCAACATTCCATTTGCCTTCCTGATCACTTGCTCTACCTGCATACTAACTTTTTGTGTTTCATGCACAAGGACCCCCAGGTCCCTCTGTACTGCAGCACTTTGCAATTTTTCTCCATTTAAATTATAATCTGCTTTTCTAATTTTTTTGCCAAAGTGGATAATCTCACACTTACCTACATTATACTCCAGAATCTGCCAAATGTTTGCCCACTCACTTAGCCTGTCTATATCCCTTTGCAGATTTTTTGTGTCCTCACAATTTGCTTTCCCATCATCTTTGTATCATCAGCAAACTTGGCTACATTACACTCGGTCCATTCATTCAAGTCATTAATGTAGATTGTATATAGTTGGAGTCCCAGCACTGATCCCTGCGGCACCCCACTAGTTACTGTTTGCCAACCGGAAAATGACCCATTTATCCCAACTCTCTGTTTTCTGTTAGTTAGCCAATCCTCTATCCATGCTAATATATTACCCCCAACCCCGTGAACTTTTATCTTGTGTAGTAACCTTTTATGTGGCACCTTATCGAATGCTTTCTGGAAATCCAAATACACCACATCCACTGGTTCCCCTTTATCCACCCTGTTCATTACATCCTCGAAGAACTCCAGCAAATTTGTTAAACATGATTTCCCTTTCATAAAACCATGCTGACTCTGCCTGATTGAATTATGCTTTTCCAAATGTCCCGCTTCTCCTTCCTTAATAATGGACTCTAGCATTTTCCCAACAATAGATGTTAGACTAACCGGTCTATAACTTCCTGCTCTCTGTCTGCCTCCTTTTTTAAATAAGGGCGTTACATTTGCGGTTTTCCAATCCACTGAATCTACCAGAATCCAGGGAATTTTGGTAGATTACAACCAACGCATCCACTATCTCTGCAGCCACCTCTTTTAAGACCCTAGGATGTAAGCCATCAGGTCCAGGGGACTTGTCCGCCTTTAGTCCCATTATTTTACCGAGTACTACTTCATTAATGATAGTGATTGTATTAGGTTCCTCCCTCTCTATAGCCCCTTGATTATCCACTATTGGGAGGTTTTTAGTGTCTTATACCATGAAGACCATTACAAAATATTTGTTCAAAGTCTCTGCCATTTCTCTGTTCCCCATTATTAATTCCCCAGTCTCATCCTCCAGGGGACCAACATTTACTTTAGCCACTCTTTTCCTTTTTATGTACCTGTAGAAACTCTTACTATCTGTTTTTATATTTCGTGCTAGTTTACTTTCATAATCTATCTTCCCTCTCTTTATTTTTTTTTAGTCATTCTTTGCTGGCTTTTATAAGTTTCCCAATGCTCTGGCCTCCCACTAGTTTTGGCCACATTGTATGCCCTTGTTTTCAATTTGATACCATCCCTTATTTCCCTAGTTAGTCACGGATGGTTATCCCTTCTCTTACAGTCTTTCCTTCTCATTAGGATATATTTTTGTTGTGAGTTATGAAATATCTCCTTAAATGTCTGCCACTGCTCATCAACCGTCCCACTCTTTAATCTATTTTCCCAGTCCACTTTAGCCAACTCTGCCTTCATACCTTTGTAGTCTTGTTTATTTAAGCTTAGGACAGTTGTTTGAGAATCAAATAACTCACCCTCCAACTGAATTTAAAATTAAACCATGTTATTTTCACTCATTCCTAGAGGATCCTTTACTATGAGATCATTTATTAATCCTGTCTCATTACACAGCACCAGATGTAAGATAGCCTGCCCCCTGGTTGGTTCCGCAATGTACTGTTCAAGGTAACTATCCTGGATACACTCTATGAACTCTTCCTCAAGGCTACCCTGTCCAATTTGCTTTGTCCAATCAATATGAAGGTTAAAATCGCCTACGGTTATTGCCGTTCCTTTATTACAAGGCCTTTATTTCTTGATTTATACTCCGTCCAACAGTGTAGCTACTGTTAGGGGGCTTATCAACTACACCCCCAGCAACTTTTTCCCCTCATTATTCCTTATCTCCACCCAAACTGATTCAACATCTGATCCTCTGAGCCAATATCATTTACATAGAAACATAGAAAATAGGTGCAGGAGTAGGAGTAGGCCGTTCAGCCCTTCGAGGCTGCACCATCATTCAATATGATCACTAACGCACTGATCTCATCCTTTGTTAACAGTGCTAGCCCACCTCCTTTTCCTTTCTGTCTGTCCTTCCGAATTGTCAAATACCCCTGAATATTCAGTTCCCAGCCTTGGTCACCTTGCAACCACGTCTGTGTAATGGCTATCAGATCATACCCAGTTGTATCTACATGTGCCGTCAATTCATCTATTGTGTTACGAATGCTGCGTGCATTCAGATAAAGAGCTTTTAAATTTGTTTTTTTACCATTTTTTCCTGCTTTGACCCCACTTTCTGATCCACCTTTATGTTTATACATTCTGTCCCTTCCTGGCACGCTCTGGTTTGCATTTCCCCCAGTGCTACCCGGCTCTATTGCCTTCTCCTTATTCTTTGACTTTTTCAATTTTCACTCGGCTGAATCCACCCGCCCCCGCCCCCGCCCCCAACTAATTAGTTTAAAGCCCTCTCTACAGCCCTAGTTATTTGATTTTCCAGGGCCCTAGTCCCAGCATGGTCTAAGTGGTGCCTGTCGCAAGGGAACAGCTCCCTCTCACCCCAGTACTGGTGCCAGTGCCCCATGAACCAAAACCCTTTCCTCCCACACCAGTCTTTGAGCCGCGTGTTTAACTCTCTGATCTTATTTACCCAATGCAAATTTTCTCATGGCTCAGATAGTAATCCAGGTATTATTACAGTAGTGTATGGAGAAAGAGTCAGACTGAACACTGTGAGCTCAAAGTGTGACCTTAGCCTTTTATTGCAGGTCTCCAGAGTGCCTCTCCAACCTGTGAGGCCTCCTAAATACCTGTGCTCCCAAGGGATTATGGGATCCCTTGTGACTCCAGGGGATGAACAGAGTGAATACAAGTCCACATATATAACAACACTCCCCCACCCCCCACACCCCCAAAGTCAATAGTGTAACTATTTACAATGTGAGTCGATCTGGGGCCCTTCTTGCCCTGGTTGATCGTCTTGGTGTGAAAGCTGGTGTTGTTGAATCATTTGTTGGGGTCTCGCTGGGCTGCTGTGCAGCTGGCCTCGCTGGGCTGCCTGGTGTGTTGGGCCCTGCAGGGCTGCTGTGGATGATGGGTTCTGCTTTGTGGTCAACCGTGGTGTCGGTTGCCACTGGTGTGTGTGTTGGGGGATCAAAAAAGGTAGGGTCCAAGGTGGGTTGCTCAGGGTAGTCCGTGAATCTGAGTTTGATTTGGTCCAAGTATTTCCGGTGAATGAGTCCATTTGAAAGTTTGACCCGAAACCCCCTGCTCCCCTCTTTGGCCACGACAGTGCCGGGAAGCCACTTGGGACCTTGTCCATAATTTAATACAAATACAGGATCATTGATTTCAATCTCACGTGCCACATTTGCGCTATCATGGTATGCAGTTTGTTGAAGCCGCTTGCTCTCTACCTGTTCATGTCGATCAGGGTGAACTAAGGAGAACCTTGTCTTAAGTGCTTTTTTCATGAGCAGTTCAGCAGGTGGGATCCCAGTGAGTGAGTGGGGTCTCCTGCGGTAACTAAGCAGGACTCGGGATAGGCGAGTCTGCAGTGAGCCTTCAGTTACCCTCTTCAAGCCTTGCTTGATGGTTTGCATTGCTCTCTCTGCCTGACCATTAAATGCTGGTTTAAACGGGGCAGATGTGACATGTTTGATCCCGTTACGGGTCATGAATTCTTTGAACTCAGCTCTGGTAAAACGTGGCCCGTTGTCGCTCACCAGGACATCGGATAAGCCGTGTGTGGCAAACATGGCCCGCAGGCTTTCAGTGGTGGCAGCGGAAGTGCTAGTCGACATTATCTCACATTCAATCCACTTGGAGTACACGTCTACAACCACAAGGAACATTTTACCCAAGAACGGGCCTGCATAGTCAACATGTACCCGAGACCACGGTTTGGTGGGCCAAGACCATAAACCTAGTGGCGCCTCCCTAGGTACATTGCTTAACTGCGAGCATGTATTACATCTGTGAACGCAGGACTCTAAGTCCGCATCGATACCGGGCCATCACACGTGGGATCTGGCTATCGCTTTCATCATTACGATACCTGGGTGGGTACTATGGAGGTCATTGATGAAGGTGTCTCTGCCCTTCTTGGGGACCACTACTCGATTGCCCCACAGAAGGAAGTCTGCCTGTATAGACATTTCATCTTTGCGCTACTGAAATGGCTTTATCTCTTCCTGCATTTCCACTGGGATACTGGACCAGCTCCCGTGAAGCACACAGCTTTGACTAGAGATAATAAGGGGTCCTGGCTTGTCCAGGTTTTGGTCTGCCGGGCAGTGATGCTTCCATAACCATGGACAGATCTGCGGGCTGCGCCATTTCCACCCCGTGGTGGGCAATGGCAGCCTACTGAGAGCATCAGCGCAATTTTCTGTGCCTGGCCTGTGGCGGATGGCGTAGTTGTATGCGGACACCATGAGCGCCCATCTCTGGATGTGGGCCGATGCATTAGTATTTATCCCTTTACTCTCAGAAAACAGGGATATAATTGGCTTATGGTCAGTCTCCAATTCGAATTTTATCCCAAACAGGTATTGATGCATTTTCTTTACCCCATAGACTCATGCTAACGCTTCTTTTTCAATCATGCTGTAGGCTCTCTCAGTCTTAGACAGACTCTTGGATGCATAAGCAACCGGTTGCAGTTTCACGAAATCATTAGCTTGTTGCAATACACACCCGACGCCATATGGCTCTGCTTGATGGTTGGACTGCCCGTTCCGCTTGACCATTGGATGATGGCTTAAGTGGGGCAGACCTGGCATGCTTGATGCCATTGCGGGTCATGAACTTGTTGAATTCCGAGCTGGTGAAACATGGTCTATTGTCACTAACAAGGACGTCGGGAAAACCATGGGTGGCAAACATGGCCCGGAGGCTTTCAATGGTGGCAGTGGATGTACATGACGACATTATTATACATTTGGAGTAAGCGTCCACTGCTACTAGAAACATTTTTCCTTGAAAAGGGCCAACAAAATCTATGTGGACCCTGGACCACGGTTTGGAGGGCCATGACCACAGACTCAGTGGGGCCTCCCTGGGTACGTTGCTCAACTGTGAGCAAGTGTTACATGGGTGTACGCATGACTCCAATTCGGAGTCAATGCCGGGCCACCAAACGTGCGACCTGATGATAGCCTTCATCATGACTATGCCTGGGTGGGTAATGTGTAGGTCGCGTATAAATGTTTCCCTGCCTTTTTTTGGCAAAACCACGCGATTCTCCCATAGGAGACAATCCGATTGGATGGACAATTCATCTTTACGATGGTGGAATGGCTTAATTTCATCTTGCATTTCCCCTGGAACCACCGACCAGCTCCCATTAAGGATGCAGCGTTTTACTAGTGATAGCACAGGATCTTGGCTAGTCCAGGTCCTGATCTGGTGAGCCGTGACAGGTGACCCCTCGCGCTCAAACATCCATTACCAGAAGCAAGTCTGCGGGCCGCACCACTTCCACCTCGGTGGTGGGCAATGGTAGCTGACTGAGGGCGCCAGCGCAGTTCTCAGTGCCTGGTCTGTGACGGATTACATAGTCATACGCAGACAATGTTAGTGCCCACCTTTGGATACGGAACGAAGCATTGGTGTTGATACCTTTGCTTTCTGAGAGCAGTGAGGTAAGCGGTTTGTGGTCGGTTTTGAGCTCGAACCGGAGACCAAATAGGCATTTTCTTAACCCCGTATACACATGCTAACGCTTCTTTCTCAACCATACTGTAGGCTCTTTCAGCCTTGGATAAGCTTCTGGACACAGATGCAACCGGTTGCAGTTTGCCCGACACATTGGCTTGCTGTAACACACAACCGATCCCGTACGACGACGCATCACAAGCTAGTACTAAACGTTTACACGGGTCATAAAATACAAGTAACTTGTTAGAGCGTAGCAGGTTTCTGGCCTTATTAAAGGCTGTCTCTTGAGATTTACCCTAAACCCAGTCATCACCCTTGCGTAGCAATAAATACAATGGTTCCAGCAAAGTGCTCAACCCCAGTAGAAAGTTACCAAAATAGTTGAGGAGTCCCAGGAACGAACGGAGCTCCATCACATTCTGTGGTCTGGGTGCATTCTTGATGGCCTCCGTCTTGGAGTCCGTGAGTCTGATGCCGTCTGCTGCAATCTTTCTCCCCAGAAATTCGACCCTTGGCGCCAGGAAAACACACTTGGAGAGTTTCAGTCTGAGTCCCACTCTGTCCAGTTGCTTTAGAACCTCTTCCAGGTTGTGCAAGTGTTCGGTGGTGTTGCGACCAGTGATCAGGATGTCGTCTTGGAACACCACGGTGCATGGAACCGATTTCAGCAGACTCTCCGTGTCCCTCTGGAAGATGACTGCAGCCGAGCGAATCCCAAAGGGGCATCTGTGGTACATGAACAGTCCTTTGAGCGTGTTGATGCACGTCAATTTCTTTGACGGTTCAGCCAGCTCCTGTGTTAGGTAAGCAGAGGTTAGATCTAGCTTGGTGAATGACTTTCCCCCTGCTAGCGTTGCGAATAGGTCATCCGCTTTAGGTAGTGGGTACTGGTCCTGTAACGAGACTCAGTTCATCGTTACCTTGTAGTCCCCGCAGATTCTGACCGTCCCATCGCTCTTTAGCACTGGCACGATTGGACTGGCCCACTCTTTGAACTCGACTGGCGATATGATTCCCTCTCATTGAAGTCTGTCCAGCTCGATCTCGACTTTCTCTCGCATCATATATGGGTCTGCTCGGGCCTTGTGATGAACGGGCCATGCCCCAGGAACAAGATGGATCTGCACCTTGGCGCCTGTGAAGTTGCCGATGCCTGGCTCAAATAACGGCAGGAATTTGTTGAACACCTGGGCGCACGAGGCGTCATCCACAAAAGACAGCGCTTTGATGTCATCCCAGTTCCATCGAATCTTTCCTAGCCAGCTTCTGCCAAACACCGTTGGGCCATTGTCTGGTACAATCCATAGTAGTAAATCATGCACCGTTCCGTCGTACAATACTTTCACTGCGTAGTGTGAATCGGGCTCAGTTTTGGCCTCTGTACCTTGTTGCCCCACAGTTTCTCAAAAGCCTTCTGGCTCATGATTGATTGACTTGCCCCCGTGTCCAATTCCATGAAGACTGGAGTGCCGTTAAGTTTAACTTTTAACATTATCGGAGGGCTTTTGGTGGTGAAGGTGTGTATCCCATAAACTTCCTCTTCATCCTCAGGTTGAGTTGCCTCCCCTGCTCGTTCAGCGTGATCCTCGCTGGATCGGTTGTCCTCTGCCACGTGGTGAGTCAGAGGTCGCTTGCACATTCGCTGGAGGTGCCCCATTGTTCCACAGCCCTTGCACACATAGTGCTTGAATCGACATTGATGGGCTCTATGACTGCCCCCGCAGCTCCAACATGGCGTTAATGGATACGCATTCACAGCGGCCTCTGAGTCACCCTAGACCTAGGTCTGGTCTCTGCAGTGTAGGCTCTGCCATGTCCGGTTCTGCCTGCTGAAGGCATTATTTTATGCACAGTACTCGCCGATGAGCTTCGATGCTGTGAAGATATCTGTTTCGTGTTGTCGCTCGTGGGTATGAAAGCCTGGGCTATCGTGATGGCCTTGCTCAGATCTAGGGATTCGCAGACAGCAGTTTACGAAGAATGACCTCGTGGCCGATTCCAAGCGTGAAAAAGTCCCACAACATTTCCCCCAAAGATCCGGCAAATTCGCACTGTCCCTCAAGGCGTCTTAGGTCGGCGACAAAGCTCGCCATGTTCTGGCCCTCGGAGCGATGGTGCGTGTCAAAACGATACCTGGCCATTAGGATGCTCTCCTTTGGCTTGAGGTGTTCCCGAACCAGTGTGCACAGCTCTGTGTAAGTCTTGTCCGTTGGTTTGACCGGTGCCAGCAGATTTTTGACGAGGCCATATATCGAAGACCCACATATGGTGAAGAGAATCGCCCTGCGCTTGACCACCATCTCAGCCGTGTCCAGCTTGTTGGCCACGAAGTACTGGTCGAGATGCTTAATGAAGGCTTCCCAATTATCACCCACAACAAATCTCTCAAGAATACCAACGGCAGCCATTACCGCATAAAAGTTCATGATCTGTAACTCGTCGCCAATTATTATGTTCAGAATAACTCCACAAGACTGTGTTGTAAGCTCAAACCATTGTGACCTTGGTCTCCTTAATGTAACTCCAAAGTGAGGAAGCAGCATGGTGGATTGCCTTTTATACCTGCTTGCCCAGGGCGTACAGGTGACCCTTGGGTCTCCCACAGGTGTGCTGCCTGGTGGTAAGTCTTACATATTGGTGAGGTTTGCATACATAACAGCTTGGTGTGTCCCTGGGCTCCCCCTCTCACCCATGGTGTGTCCCTGGTGCCCCCTCTCACCCTTGGTGTGTCCCTGGGCCCCCCCTCTCACCCTTGGTGTGTCCCTGGGCCCCCCCTCTCACCCTTGGTGTGTCCTTGGGCCCCCCTATCACCCTTGGTGTGTCCCTGGGCCCCCCCTCTCACCCTTTGTGTGTCCCTGGGCCCCCCCTCTCACCCTTGGTGTGTCCTTGGGCCCCCCTATCACCCTTGGTGTGTCCCTGGGCCCCCCCTCTCACTCTTGGTGTGTCCTTGGGCCCCCCTATCACCCTTGGTGTGTCCCTGGGCCCCCCCCTCTCACCCTTGGTGTGTCCCTGGGCTCACCCTCTTGCGCTGTTTAAAGGCTGCTGCTCCCTTCTCCCCCATAGGCTTTTCTAGCCTCCCCTTAAATGCATCGATACTATTCGCCTCAACCACTCTCTGTGGCAGCGAGTTCCACATTCTCACCATTCTCTGGGCAAAGACAGTTCTCCTGAATTCCCGATTGGATTTATTAGGAACAGTTTTTATTCCATATCAATTTCACCAACTCTTCCTCTCCCCATCATTGTGAACATTTCTGTTTGGTGGTAACCAGCGAGAGCAGTGCCAACTTTTACTAAACTTTGACTCATGACCTTGCATTCGAAGAACCTGACAGCATCTTGCTGTTCGGACTGGGAGGAAAGATTGGAAAAGTGAGATTTATCCCTTTGTAATCACTTCACGCAGTGCAACTCATGTACAGTAACTCGCGTAAAGCCGACTTTGGCCCGATGTTTATTGAGCCCCCCCGGGGCACACCTGTACCCTATTACTTGTGACAATGGCACACACCTGTGAGCTGTTAATCAGCTCTGTAACCGCGGCCAGACAAATGGATTGAGTGTTTAATTGTGTTAATGGGCGAGTTGAAACTTCGAAGAACAGAAGGCTCCAATGTTGAGTTTTCAGTCAATAATTTCAACACGTGTGGACCATACAGTGGGTTTTCCAAGTGCTGCTTTCAGACAAAAAATGTGGTGCCAGAATTTCCGGTTGGGACCTGCCACGTTCAATGCCATTCCGCCTTTGAAACTGACCGTAACTTCAAGGGAACGAAATTGTCCCTTTTTGGGACATTCAATATCGCCTCTGGGGGGGAGGGCGCTAACGGGGCGTGAAACACTTTCCGCCCAGGGTGGGGGTGGGGCAGCGTGGGCACTACTGACTCCCGCGAAATGGCATGGGAGTTAGTGGAGGTGTCGCCAGGGTAACGCCACATCCTGCCGGTAGTATCCTGGGCCACCATTCAACCGCCAATGACGTCATCGCCGTGCACAGCAACCCCCTAGCGCTGTGCACCAACCCCTTCCCGCCCCGCGATGGTTATTGCCCCGCGCCAGCCTCGCTGGTCGCGACCCGGGCCGACGTCCGCTCGCGGGGCGGAAGTTAAAGGGGAGGTAGGGAGCGCCCCGTGCCGCCATCTTTCCACTTTGGCCAACTCACCGGTCGGCCTGACGACTTCAGTTGGGTGGTCCGGCCTGCCATCGTGCACTCTGTTTAGGGTGACAGGCTGTGGCCTCGTCATCACACCGTCCTGGTGGTCATCAGAGGCCCGGCAAAGTGCGCAGCGGACCTCCCCTTGAAGCGAAGGGGAGGGGCATTGAAACGCGTCAGTGCTACGCGGAGCGTCTGTGTAGCGCTGCTGACCATGCCCTGTTAGCACCGCTTCCTCTGAGGGGTGGCAAGGGCAACGTCGTGGCCAGGATGGAACCTCTGCGCCAGGCACAGGAAGTCCCGCCCCCGAGAAGGTTACCGCCACCAACAGGGATGCTGGGGAGACAGAGGGAAACAAAAAGGAGACAAAAGCAAAAGACAGAAAGGAGATGAGGAAAAGTGGAGGACAGAGAAACCCAAGAAAAAGAACAAAAAGGGCCACTGTACAGCAAAATTCTAAAAGGACAAAGGGTGTTAAAAAAACAAGCATGAAGGCTTTGTGTCTTAATGCAAGAAGTATCCGTAATAAAGTGGATGAATTAACTGTGCAAATAGATGTTAACAAATATGATGTGATTGGGATTACGGAGACGTGGCACCAGGATGATCAGGGCTGGGAACTCAACATCCAGGGGTATTCAACATTCAGGAAGGATAGAATAAAAGGAAAAGGAGGTGGGGTAGCATTGCTGGTTAAAGAGGAGATTAATGCAATAGTTAGGAAAGACATTAGCTTGGATGATGTGGAATCTATATGGGTAGAGCTGCAGAACACCAAAGGGCAAAAAACGTTAGTGGGAGTTGTGTACAGACCTCCAAACAGTAGTAGTGATGTTGGGGAGGGCATCAAACAGGAAATTAGGGGTGCATGCAATAAAGGTGCAGCAGTTATAATGGGTGACTTTAATATGCACATAGATTGGGCTAGCCAAACTGGAAACAATACGGTGGAGGAGGATTTCCTAGAGTGCATAAGGGATGGTTTTCTAGACCAATATGTCGAGGAACCAACTAGGGGGGAGGCCATCTTAGACGGGGTGTTGTGTAATGAGAGAGTATTAATTAGCAATCTCATTGTGCGAGGCTCCTTGGGGAAGAGTGACCATAATATGGTGGAATTCTGCATTAGGATGGAGAATGAAACAGTTAATTCAGAGACCATGGTCCAGAACTTAAAGAAGGGTAACTTTGAAGGTATGAGGCGTGAATTGGCTAGGGTAGATTGGCGAATGATACTTAAGGGGTTGACTGTGGATGGGCAATGGCAGACATTTAGAGACCGCATGAATGAACTACAACAATTGTACATTCCTGTCTGGCGTAAAAATAAAAAAGGGAAGGTGGCTCAACCATGGCTATCAAGGGAAATCAGGGATAGTATTAAAGCCAAGGAAGTGGCATACAAATTGGCCAGAAATAGCAGCGAACCCGGGGACTGGGAGAAATTTAGAACTCAGCAGAGGAGGACAAAGGGTTTGATTAGGGCAGGGAAAATGGAGTACGAGAAGAAGCTTGCAGGGAACATTAAGACGGATTGCAAAAGTTTCTATAGATATGTAAAGAGAAAAAGGTTAGTAAAGACAAACGTAGGTCCCCTGCAGTCAAAATCAGGGGAAGTCATAACGGGGAACAAAGAAATGGCAGACCAATTGAACAAATACTTTGGTTCGGTATTCACTAAGGAGGACACAAACAACCTTCCGGATATAAAAGGGGTCAGAGGGTCTAGTAAGGAGGAGGAACTGAGGGAAATCTTTATTAGTCGGGAAATTGTGTTGGGGAAATTGATGGGATTGAAGGCCGATAAATCCCCAGGGCCTGATGGACTGCATCCCAGCATACTTAAGGAGGTGGCCTTGGAAATGGCGGATGCATTGACAGTCATTTTCCAACATTCCATAGACTCTGGATCAGTTCCTATCGAGTGGAGGGTAGCCAATGTAACCCCACTTTTTAAAAAAGGAGGGAGAGAAAACAGGGAATTATAGACCGGTCAGCCTGACCTCAGTAGTGGGTAAAATGATGGAATCAATTATTAAGGATGTCATAGTAGCGCATTTGGAAAGAGGTGACATGATAGGTCCAAGTCAGCATGGATTTGTGAAAGGGAAATCATGCTTGACAAATCTTCTGGAATTTTTTGAGGATGTTTCCAGTAGAGTGGACAAGGGAGAACCAGTTGATGTGGTGTATTTGGACTTTCAGAAGGCTTTCGACAAGGTCCCACACAAGAGATTAATGTGCAAAGTTAAAGCACATGGGATTGGGGGTAGTGTGCTGACATGGATTGAGAACTGGTTGTCAGACAGGAAGCAAAGAGTAGGAGTAAATGGGTACTTTTCAGAATGGCAGGCAGTGACTAGTGGGGTACTGCAAGGTTCTGTGCTGGGGCCCCAGCTGTTTACATTGTACATTAATGATTTAGACGAGTGGATTAAATGTAGTATCTCCAAATTTGTGGACGACACTAAGTTGGGTGGCAGTGTGAGCTGCGAGGAGGATGCTATGAGGCTGCAGAGTGACTTGGATAGGTTAGGTGATTGGGCAAATGCATGGCAGATGAAGTATAATGTGGATAAATGTGAGGTTATCCACTTTGGTGGTAAAAACAGAGAGATAGACTATTATCTGAATGGTGACAGATTAGGAAAAGGGGAGGTGCAACGAGACCTGGGTGTCATGGTACATCAGTCATTGAAGATTGGCATGCAGGTACAGCAGGCGGTTAAGAAAGCAAATGGCATATTGGCCTTCATAGCGAGGGGATTTGAGTATAGGGGCAGGGAGGTGTTGCTACAGTTGTACAGGGCCTTGGTGAGGCCACACCTGGAGTATTGTGTACAGTTTTGATCTCCTAACTTGAGGAAGGACATTCTTACTATTGAGGGAGTGCAGCGAAGGTTCACCAGACTGATTCCTGGGATGGTGGGACTGACAAATCAAGAAAGACTGGATCAACTGGGCTTGTATTCACTGGAGTTCAGAAGAATGAGAGGGGACCTCATAGAAATGTTTAAAATTCTGATGGGTTCAGACAGGTTAGATGCAGGAAGAATGTTCCCAATGTTGGGGAATTCCAGAACCAGGGGTCACAGTCTAAGGATAAGGGGTAAGCCATTTAGGACCGAGATGAGGAGAAATTTCTTCACCCAGAGAGTGGTGAACCTGTGGAATTCTCTACCACAGAAAGTTGTTGAGGCCAATTCACTAAATATATTCAAAAGGGAGTTAGATGAAGTCCTTACTACTCGGGGGATCAAGGGGTATGGCGAGAAAGCAGGAAGGGTGTACTGAAGTTGCATGTTCAGCCATGAACTCATTGAATGGCGGTGCAGGCTCGAAGGGCCGAATGACCTACTCCTGCACCTATTTTCTATGTTTCTATGTTTCTATCTTTCCCCCGGCGCTCAGCACATGCAACGACTAACACAGAAACCCTGAAGTTGCAGACTGTCATTCACTCACCTTCCAGAGGCTGCACCCTGTATGCCCCACACACACACACCGCCCCCCAGAGCCGGCAATCAGTGTAATCTGTCAAATCATGGGGCCGAAATTCATCAAGCCACCGCCCGCTGCTCCTGACATTCCTCGTGAAGCTCCGCCCAGTGACACTTTGGAGGTGGCCTGGAGCGAGCGGGAGGGGAGAGCCGCCGGTCGCTGATGTCAGCGGACGGCCGAGTGGTGCAACTGAGCTCCCGCCCGCCGAGCTCCCGGATTCCTGCGGGCGGGAGCCGGCGGGAGATGGCGGGAGAACTGGGGAGGGCCGCTGGCTGGAGGCTGGTCTGTCCCCGACGGTAAGTCTGAAGAACGCGAAAAAAAGGTAAGTGAACTTTAAAAAAAAAAAACATTTGCGACTTACCTGGATGCGTTCCCCTGAAGGCCTTCCGATAGTTTTTTTATTTTATACTGTTAATTTTTTTTTTCAGCTGTTCAACCCTCCGTGGGCCCGGCTCCATCCTCGGCAGCACTTGGGCGGCAAGTGCCTCTGCCGCCGAGAATGGGACCTCCCGCCCGCTGCTGCCCAGATTGGTGGCGTACGTCGTCCATTTGCCGCCCGCTGACCTTCGAGGGATCTCGTCGAGGAAAACCCCTCCCAAAGTACAGTCCAGTACTTCGCCGGCCATTGGCGGCACTTTGGCAGGTGGAGGTCTTGACCAAAATTGGCCCCTTGGAAACTGACGAACACTTCAGTAATCGCACTGTTAAATACCCCATTAACAGTTAGACCCAAAGGGATTGGGTGTAACTAGGGTTTCAACAGCATATTGACTGCTAAACAAAGAATAAGGGCTGGAAAAATTAATTTAAATTTTGTGCAGTCTCAAATTTGTCCATTTTAATAAAGATTTAATTTTAGGGAAAAAAGATTTGCAGTTTGCCCATCTTTAATTCCGGTTTGCCCTTTCCCCAGGTGAGAGTCCCAATCTTTGTTTTTCTCTCTCTCACATTTTTTAAAAGCTAAAATTTTAAGAGCTTACCCCATTTCCTGGTTCGCTGACTCTGGGAATTCTACCTTTTGATTGGCTGCTTGTGGATGTCACAGCAGCTCGCGCTAGGGGATTCCCACTAACCTCCGTTGATTTGAATAGATGGTTGGAAAACTCGAAGTTTGCGACACAGAGATCGCGAGATCCTCGTGCGAAGCGTACTTCGAGTCCACTGGCGATCGCTTTCACTTTGCACTGACTGCAAATTCTATGCCATAATATCCAAATTATTTACTAAACAGAGCACTAGTTTCCTGCCAGATTTGACTATTTCAAAGCTGTCCTGGTTGGCCTCCCACTGTGCACCCTCCTTAAACTTGAGCTCATCCAAAGTCGGAGGGGCAGTACTGAGGGAGAGCTGCACTGTCGGAGGGGCAGTACTGAGGGAGAGCCGCACTGTCGGAGGGGCAGTACTGAGGGAGTGCCGCACTGTCGGAGGGGCAGTACTGAGGGAGTGCCGCACTGTCGGAGGGGCAGTACTGAGGGAGTGCCGCACTGTTGGAGGGGCAGTACTGAGGGAGTGCCGCACTGTCGGAGGGGCAGTACTGAGGGAGCCCAACACTGTCGGAGGGGCAGTACTGAGGGAGTGCTGCACTGTCGGAGGGGCAGTACTGAGGGAGTGCTGCACTGTCGGAGGGGCAGTACTGAGGGAGTGCCGCACTGTCGGAGGGGCAGTACTGAGGGAGCACCACACTGTCGGAGGGGCAGTACTGAGGGAGCGCTGCACTGTCGGAGGGGCAGTACTGAGGGAGCACCACACTGTCAGAGGGGCAGTACTGAGGGAACGCCGCACTGTCGGAGGAGCAGTACTGAGGGAGCACCACACTGTCGGAGGGGCAGTACTGAGGGAGCGCCGCACTGTCGGAGGGGCAGTACTGAGGGAGCGCTGCACTGTCGGAGGGGCAGTACTGAGTGAGCGCCGCCCTGTCGGAGGGGCAGTACTGAGTGAGCGCTGCACTGTCGGAGGGGCAGTACTGAGGGAGCGCCGCACTGTTGGAGGGGCAGTACTGAGGGAGCGCCGCACTGTTGGAGGGGCAGTACTGAGTGAGCACCGCCCTGTCGGAGGGGCAGTACTGAGTGAGCGCTGCACTGTTGGAGGGGCAGTACTGAGGGAGCGCCGCACTGTCGGAGGGGCAGTACTGAGGGAGCGCTGCACTGTTGGAGGGGCAGTACTGAGTGAGCGCTGCACTGTCGGAGGGGCAGTACTGAAGGAGTGCCACACTGTCGGAGGGGCAGTACTGAGGGAGCGCTGCACTGTCGGAGGGGCAGTACTGAGGGAGCGCTGCACTGTCGGAGGGGCAGTACTGAGGGAGTGCTGCACTGTCGGAGGGGCAGTACTGAGGGAGCGCTGCACTGTTGGAGGGGCAGTACTGGGTGAGCGCCGCCCTGTCGGAGGGGCGGTACTGAGTGTTATATATGTAAACTTCTATTTACTCTGTACAGCCACCAGAGGGCTCATCCACTGGAGTCCCAAAGGATCCCATAATCCCTTAGGAGCACAGGTATTTAAAGAGGCCTCACAGGTTGGAGAGGCACTCTGGAGATCTGCAATAAAAGGCTAAGGTCACACATTACTTTGAGTTCACAGTGTTCAGTCTGACTCTTTCTCCATACATAACAACTGGCGACGAGATACAGATAGCCAACCCAATGATGCAGAGAACAGTGGGCATCCTGGAGAAATTCTCGGAGGGAGATGATTGGAAAACTTTTGTGGAGCGACTCGACCAATACTTCATGGCCAACGAGCTAGATGGGGAAGAGATCGCTGCCAAACGCAGAGCGATCCTCCTCACCATCTGTGGGGCACCAACGTATGGCCTCATGAAGAATCTGCTCACTCCAGCGAAACCCACGGAGAAATCATACGACGATTTGTGCACACTGGTCCGAGAGCATTTGAACCCGAAGGAAAACGTTCTGATGGCAAGGTACCGGTTCTACACCTACAAAAGGTCTGAAGATCAGGAAGTGGCGTGTTATGTCGCCGAGCCAAGATGCCTTGCAGGACATTGCAAATTTGAAGGCTATTTGGAGCACATGCTCAGAGACTTTTTCGTACTTGGCATTGGCCACGAAACCATACTTCGCAAACATTTGACTGTAGAGACCCCAACCTTGAGTAAGGCCATAGCGATAGCCCAGGCGTTCATTGCCACCAGTGACAATACTAAGCAAATCTCTCAGCACACAAGTGCTGCTACAAGTACTGTGAACAAAGTGATGTTGTTTTCGAATCGCAAAAGTACAGGGCAGGTCACACATACCTGCAGCTGCACGTCTGCAGATGTCTCAGAGTCCATCATCAAGGGTGATAAATGCAAGGCCATTAACACCTTGTTAGTGCTGAGGGGGTGATCATCATTTCCATTTATGCCGATTCAAAGGATATGTTTGCAAGGGCTGTAGAACAATGGGACACATCCAACGTATGTGCAGGCGAGCTGCTAATCCTGTTAAACCTGCAAACTACCATGTTACAGAGGAGGACAGATCCAAGGAGGATCACGACGAACCAGAGCCTCAGACCGAGGAGACAGAGGTACATGGGGTGCACACATTCACCAAGAATTGTCCCCCGATAATGCTGAATGTTGAACTAAATGGACTCCTGGTGTCAATGGAACTGGACACGGGCATGAGCCAATCCATCACGGGCAAAAAGACTTTCGAAAGGTTGTGGTGTACCAAGGCCTCAAGGCCAGCCTTAACTCCAATTCGCACAAAACTAAGAACTTACACAAAAGAACTGATTCCTGTAATTGGCAGTGCTACCGTAAAGGTCTCCTACGATGGAGCGGTGCACAAGCTACCACTCTGGGTGGTACCAGGCGATGGTCCCACGCTGCTCGGCAGGAGCTGGCTGGGAAAGATACGCTGGAACCGGGACGACGTCCGAGCGCTATCGCCCGCTGACGACACTTCATGTGCCCAGATCTTAAACAAATTTCCTTTGCTGTTTGAACCAGGCATTGGGAAATTCCAAGGAGCAAAAGTGCAGATCCACCTAATTCCGGGGGCGCGACCCATCCATCACAAGGTGAAAGCAGTACCATACATGATGTGAGAAAGGGTAGAGATCGAGCTAGACCGACTGCAACGAGAGGGTATCATTTCACCGATCGAGTTCAACAAGTGGGCCAGCCTGATCGTTCCTGTCCTCAAGGGAGACAGCACTGTCAGAATCTGTGGCGATTACAAAGTAACTATCAATTGTTTCTCCCTGCAGGACCAATACCCACTACCAAAAGCCGACAACCTCTGCAACGCTGGCGGGAGGAAAGACGTTCATGAAGCTGGATCTGACTTCAGCCTACATGACGTAGGAACTGGAGGAATCATCGAAGGGCCTCACCTGCATCAACACGCACAAAGGTCTTTTTATTTATAACAGATGCCCGTTTGGAATTCGATCAGCGGTGGCGATATTCCAGAGAAACATTGAAAGCTTACTGAAGTCGCATACCGTGGTCTTCCAGGACGACATCTTGGTCACAGGTCGAAGTGCGTTTTCCAGGCGCTTGAAGTGGAGTTCTTGGGAAGGAGGATTGTGGCGGACTGCATCAGGCCCACCAACGCGAAGATGGAGGCAATCGAGAACGCACCGAGGCCCAAGAACGTGACGGAGCTGCGGTCATTTCTGGGACTCCTGAACTACTTTGGTAACTTCTTACCGGGTCTCAGCACCCTGCTAGACCCACTACACGCCTTACTACGAAAAGGGGGCGAATGGGTTTGGGGCAAAAGCCAAGAAAATGCCTTTGTAAAAGTGAGAAAATTGTTCTGCTCAAACAAATTGCTTGTGTTGTATGATCCATGTAAGCGTTTGGTACTAGCATGTGATGCATTGGGTGTGTATTGCAACAAGCTAATGATTTCGGGAAACTGCAACCGGTTGCTTATGCATCCAGGAGTCTGTCTAAGGCTGAGAGAGCCTACAGCATGATTGAGAAAGAAGCGTTAGTGTGTGTCTATGGGGTAAAGAAAATGCATCAATACCTGTTTGGGCTAAAATTCGAATTGGAAACTGACCATAAGCCACTTATACCCCTGTTTTCCGAGAGTAAAGGGATAAATACTAATGCATCGGCCCGTATCCAGAGATGGGCGCTCACATTGTCCGCATACAACTATGCCATCCGCCACAGGCCAGGCACAGAAAACTGCACCGATGCTCTCAGTAGGCTGCCATTGCCCACCACGGGGGTGGAAATGGCGCAGCCCGCAGATTTAGCCATGGTTATGGAAGCATTTGAGAGTGAGCAATCACCTGTCACTGCCTGGCAGATCAAAATCTGGACTAGCCAGGACCCTTTATTATCTCCAGTCAAAAGCTGTGTCACACTCCAGTATCCCAGTGGAAATGCAGGAAGAGATAAAGCCGTTCCAGCGGCGCAAAGATGAAATGTCTATACAGGCAGACTTCCTTCTGTGGGGCAATCGAGTAGTGGTTCCCAAGAAGGTCAGAGACACCTTCATCAATGACCTCCACAGCACCCATCCAGGCATTGTAATGATGAAAGCGATAGCCAGATCCCATGTGTGGTGGCCCGGTATCGATGCGGACTTAGAGTCCTGCATTCACAGATGTAATACATGCTCGCAGTTAAGCAATGTACTCAGGGAGGCGCCACTCAGTTTATGGTCTTGGCCCTCCAAACTGTGGTCTAGGGTACACGTCGACTGTGCAGGCCCAATCTTGGGTAAAATGTTCCTTGTGGTTGTAGACGCGTACTCCAAGTGGATTGTCTGTGAGATAATGTCAGCTAGCACGTCCGCTGCCACTACTGAAAGCCTGCGGGCTATGTTTGCCACACACGGCCTACCCGATGTCCTGGTGAGCGACAACGGGCCACGTTTTACCAGAGCTGAGTTCAAAGAATTCATGACCCATAACGGGATCAAACATGTTACATCTGCCCCGTTTAAACCAGCGTCCAATGGTCAGGCAGAGAGAGCAGTGCAAACCATCAAGCAAGGCTTGAAGAGGGTAACGGAAGGCTCACTACAGACTTGCCGATCCCGAATCCTGCTTAGCTACCGCATGAGACCCCACTCACTCACCGGGATCCCACCTGCTGAACTGCTCATGAAAAGAGCACTTCAGACAAGGCTCTCGTTCGTTCACCCTGATCGACATGAACAGGTAGAGAGCAGGCGGCTTCAACAAAGTGCATACCATGATAGCGCAAATGTGTCACACGTGATTGAAATCAATGATCCTGTATTTGTATTAAATTATGGACAAGGTCCCAAGTGGCTTCCCGGCACTGTCGTGGCCAAAGAGGGGAGCAGGGTGTTTCGGGTCAAAGTTTCAAATGGACTCATTCACCGGAAACACTTGGACCAGATCAAACTCAGATTCTCGGACTACCCTGAGCAACCCTCCTTGGACCCTACCTTTTTTGATCCCCCAACACACACACCAGTGGCAACCGGCACCACGGTTGACCACGAAGCAGAACCCATCATCCACAGCAGCCCTGCAGGGCCCAACACACCAGGCAGCCCAGCAAGGCCAGCTGTACAGCAGCCCAGCGAGAGCCCAACAAATGATTCAACAACACCAGCTTTCACACTGAGACGATCAACCAGGGTAAGAAGGCCCCAGATCGACTCACATTATAAATAGTTACACTATTGACTTTGGGGGTGAGTGTTATATATGTAAACTTGTATTTACTCTGTACAGCCACCAGAGGGCTCATCCGCTGGAGTCCCAGGGGATCCCATAATCCCTTGGGAGCACAGGTATTTAAGGAGGCTTCACAGGTTGGAGAGGCACTCTGGAGACCAGCAATAAAAGACTAAGGTCACACTTTACTTTGAGCTCACAATGTTCAGTCTGACTCTTTATCTATACATAACACTGAAGGAGCGCCGCACTGTCGGAGGGGCAGTACTGAGGGAGTGCTGCACTGTCGGAGGGGCAGTACTGAGAGAGCGCCACGCTGTCGGAGGGGTAGTACTGAGGGAGCGCTGCACTGTCGGAGGGGCAGTACTGAGGGAGTGCCGCACTGTTGGAGGGGCGGTACTGAGGTAGTGCCGCACTGTCGGAGGGGCAGTACTGAGGGAGTGCTGCACTGTCGGAGGGGCAGTACTGAGGGAATGCTGCACTGTCGGAGGGGCAGTACTGAGGGAGCGCCGCACTGTCGGAGGGGTAGTACTGAGGGAGTGCCGCACTGTTGGAGGGGCAGTACTGAGGGAGTGCTGCACTGTCGGAGGGGCAGTACTGAGGGAGTGCTGCACTGTCGGAGGGGCAGTACTGAGGGAGTGCCGCACTGTTGGAGGGGCGGTACTGAGGTAGTGCCGCACTGTTGGAGGGGCAGTACTGAGGGAGTGCTGCACTGTTGGAGGGGCAGTACTGAGGGAGTGCTGCACTGTCGGAGGGGCAGTACTGAGGGAATGCTGCACTGTCGGAGGGGCAGTACTGAGGCAGCGCTGCACTGTCGGAGGGGCAGTACTGAGGGAGCGCCACACTGTCGGAGGGGCAGTACTGAGGGAGTGCCGCACTATCGGAGGGGCAGTACTGAGGCAGCGCTACACTGTCGGAGGGGCAGTACTGAGGCAGTGTTGCACTGTTGGAGGGGCAGTACTGAGGCAGTGTTGCACTGTTGGAGGGGCAGTACTGAGGGAGTGCCGCACTGTTGGAGGGGCGGTACTGAGGTAGTGCTGCACTGTTGGAGGGGCAGTACTGAGGGAGTGCTGCACTGTTGGAGGGGCAGTACTGAGGGAGTGCTGCATTGTCGGAGGGGCAGTACTGAGGGAGTGCTGCATTGTCGGAGGGGCAGTACTGAGGGAATGCTGCACTGTCGGAGGGGCAGTACTGAGGGAGCGCCGCACTATCGGAGGGGCAGTACTGAGGCAGCACTGCACTGTCGGAGGGGCAGTACTGAGGGAGCGCCACACTGTCGGAGGGGCAGTACTGAGGGAGTGCCGCACTATCGGAGGGGCAGTACTGAGGCAGCGCTGCACTGTCGGAGGGGCAGTACTGAGGCAGTGTTGCACTGTTGGAGGGGCAGTACTGAGGGAGTGCTGCACTGTCGGAGGGGCAGTACTGAGGGAGTGCCGCACTATCGGAGGGGCAGTATTGAGGCAGCGCTGCACTGTCGAAGGGGCAGTACTGAGGGAGCGCCACATTGTCGGAAGGACAGTACTGAGGCAGTGTTGCACTGTTGGAGGGGCAGTACTGAGGGAAGGTCACACTGTCAGAGGGGCAGTACTGAGGGAGCGCTGCACTGTCGGAGGTGCTGCCTTTCAGGTGGGACATTAAATCGAGGCCCTGTCTGCTCTCACATGAATGTAAAAGATCCCATGGCACTATTTTGAAGAAGAGCATGAGGGTTCTTACTGGTGTCCTGGCCAGTATTTATTTATCCCTCAATCAACAATCACTGAAACAGATTATCTGGTCATCGCTGTTTGTGGGAGCTTGCTGTGCACAAATTGGCTGCCGCGTTTCCTACATTACAACAGTGACTACATTTCAAAAAGTACTTTATTGGCTGTAAAGTGCTTTGGGATGTCCAGAGGTCATGAAAGGCTTTCTTTCAAGAAAGATTACGTTTTCTGATATCGGCTTTTTATTACTTTCCATCATATTTTTGAAACTGAATTCCAAACCTGCGTTTTTTTTATTTCAAAATATACTTTATTCAGATAAAAATTTGTACAGTACATTCAAAAGCAGTTCAGTACGTTTAGCTGCGGTCAGCAATCCCATACACTACATTTGGATGCTGACAGCAGTTCTGCTCGATACATTGCCTGGCTTTTCGGTTATAGTACAATTCGATACAATACGGGATACACTGTAGTACATTCAGCAAATTACATTACATGTGTCACTATACAGTACACGGAATGGGTGACGGTACATTTACATTTTTTTTCTTTTCAACGTGCATTACGAAACAGACCTTTCATTGTACATTGCACTACATAGGTGTTTACAGATCATGGTGCTCCATGTACACAAACAAAGAAGTTACAAGTACGGCCCGAGGGGGGGTTTGTACTGATTCCTGCCCCCGGGTTTACCGTGGTAGAAGGGCTTTAAACTGTGGCCCTTCCCCACCGTGCCTTTGCGGCGACTGCACCAATTTTAAGTGCGTCCCTCAGCACGTAATCCTGGATCTTGTATTGCGCCAGTCTGCAACACGCAGACGTGGACATCTCCTTGCTCTGGAAGACCAGCAAGTTTCGGCAAGACCAAAGAGCGTCTTGATGACCCCCCCAGCAGCAGGTGATGTCTGTCTCGGTGTGTGTCCCTGGGAACAGCATGTAGAGCACAGAGTCCTGTGTTACGGAGCTGCTTGGGATGAACCTCGACAGCAACCACTGCATCTCTTTCCAGACCTGCCTTGCGAAGGCGCAATCCTGAAGGAGATGGGTGACAGTCTCGTCCGTCCCGCAGCTGACTCGGGGGCACCGTGCCGTGCTGCTGAGATGAGATGTCGGCTGTCCAAACCTCTGTGTGGGATTTAAACTCACGTTCTTTGGCTAACTAGTCCAGTGACACAGCCGCTGCTACACCACAGGCATTTTAGTCCCTTACTTCATGCAGTCACACGAGCCCTGCTGATGGACCTCTTTCAATATCTCCGGACATCAGGCCTGACAATAACAATGTGTGCTGTTGAAGTAACATTACCCTTCACTTCCCTGTCAGGTTCTACTCGTGCACCTGAGGGAAAGTCACGGAGATTTAATAGATGGTAATGACGCAGCCAGTTCGTTCATTAAGTCGCTGAACCAGACAGCCCGGAAAGGTCGTAGTTCACGTCACTGATCTGTGCCGAACCCGCAGGAAAGGAAAGCTTGCGTTCACTTACTGCCCCGATCGCGTCTAAAGAAAGTGCTTGCATTGGTGTAGTGCCTGTCACATCTTTAGAAACATCCAGAATACGCTTCGCAGCCAATGAGACACCTTTGGCCCACAATCACGATGGTGAGGTAGTCGAGGGCGGCAGCCAATTGATCGGCGTGGAGAAGATCGGCTTGGTGCGATGGCCCTGCAGTGGAATAGCCCTCACGCACACAGGCTGACCACGTGGCTGATGCATTAGAAGGGCAACATCCATGGAAATGGAAGATGCCCCTTCAGGAAATAAAAAAAGAAAGACTTGCATTTATATAGCACCTTTCACAATCACCGGACATCCCAAAGCCAGGCCACAAAGTACTTTAGAAGTGTAGGAAATGCAGCAGCCGATTTGCACACAGCAAGATCCCACAGACAGCAATGTGATAATGACCAGATAATCCGAGGGATAAATATCAGCCAGGACATCGGGGATAACTGCCTGCTCTTCTTTGAAAGAGTGTCGTGGGATCTTTTACATCCACCTGAGAGAGCAGACGGGGCCTCGGTTTAACATCTCATCTGACAGTGCAGTGCTCCCTCAGTACTGCCCTTCCGACAGTGCAGCGTTCCCTCAGTACTGCCCTTCCGACAGTGCAACACTCCCTCAACACTACCCTCCGACAGTGCGGCACTCCCTCAACACTGCCCTCCGACAGTGCGGCACTTTCTCAGTACTGCCCTTCCGACAGTGCGCCACTCCCTCAGTACTGCCCTTCCGACAGTGCGGCGCTCCCTCAGTACTGCCCCGCCGACAGTGCAGCGCTCCCTCAGTACTGCCCCTCCGACAGTGCTGCACTCCCTCAGTACTGCTCCTCCGACAGTGCGGCGCTCCCTCAGTACTGCCCTTCCGACAGTGCGGCACTCCCTCAGTACTGCCCTTCCGACAGTGCGGCGCTCCCTCAGTACTGCCCCTCCGACAATGCAACACTCCCTCAGTACTGCCCCTCTGACAGTGCGGCGCTCCCTCAGTACTGCCCTTCCGACAGTGCGGTGCTCCCTCAGTACTGCCCCTCCAACAATGCAGCACTCCCTCAGTACTGCCCCTCCGACAGTGCGGCGCTCCCTCAACACTGCCTCGGACAGTGCGGCACTCCCTCAACACTGCCCTCCGACAGTGCGGCGCTCCCTCAGTACTGCCCCTCCGACAGTGCGGTGCTCCGTCAGTACTGCCCCTCCGACAGTGTGGCGCTCCCTCTGTACTGCCCCTCCGACAGTGCGGCGCTCCCTCTGTACTGCCCCTCCGACAGTGCAGAGCTCCCTCAGTACTGCCCTTCCGACAGTGTGGCGCTCCCTCTGTACTGCCCCTCCGACAGTGCAGAGCTCTCTCAGTACTGCCCTTCCGACAGTGCGGTGCTCCCTCAGCACTGCCCCTCCGACAGTGCAGTGCTCCCTCAGTACTGCCCTTCCGACAGTGTGGCGCTCCCCCAGCACTGCACTGGAGTGTCAGCCTAGATTTATGTGCTCAAGTCCCTGGAGTGGGACTTGAACCCACAACATTCTGACTCAGTGCTATTCACTGAGCCATGGCTGGCAGTGGTTTAAAAAAGGGTTAAAAAGAAGAAAAAGGGGCAATTGGAACTGGGACATAAAGACAGAAGGCGGCTAAGAACGGGGCTGATTAAGATTCAGATCTGTTTTACTTGTTGTATTTTTTTATCCTCTCACAGATATTAACATGGCTGGAGAGCCCAAGCCCAACAGACCCAAAGGGTTGAAGCGGCCTAGTTCTACATTGTACAGGTACACTCCTCCGATTACAAATGATTTGAAAACAATTATATCTCTGCTGACTTTATGTCCCCATAGTAACTTTCCAAATTGGGGAGGATAGTAACTCCTGGGATTAGAGTATTTACGGCCCAGAAACAGGCCAATCGGCCCCACGGGTCCGTGCCGGTGTTTATGCTCCACACCAGCCCCCTCCCACCCCTCTCCATCTCACCCCATCAGCGTATCCTTCTATTCCTTACTCCCTCGTGTTTCCCTTAAATGCATCGATACTATTCGCCCCAACCACTCCCTGTGGGAGCGAGTTCCACATTCTCACCACCCTCGGGGTAAAGAAGTTTCTCCTGAATTCCCCATTGGATTTATTAGTGACTGTCTTGTATTTATGGCCCTTGGTTTTGCACTCCCCATAAGTGGAAACGTTTTCTCTGCGTCTATCCTGTTAAACCCCTTCACTATTTTGAAGAACTCAAGCAGATCACCCCGCAGCCTTCCTTTTCTAGAGAAAAGGGCTCCAGGCCATTTGCCCTGTACATTCTAGCGATAGACCAGCGTTGGTACTGCCCGCAGAGCTGCCCACCAACCCTGCCTCGCCACGGAGACTGGAAGTTCATGAGAACGGCTTCATCTGTCCGGCACAATAAACCCACAGCCTCCCTCCTCCTCCCCACCTGTCCATCACAGCATCCAGCCCACACCTCCACTGCTCACCCAAGCCTCCAGTTTCTGGGCCAGAATACAACTCTCGATTCAGACCCAAATCTCTAACCGGCTTAAACCTCCCTCCTACTTTCACGACACGTTTTGAAGTCGTGCGATTTCCACGTGTACCCAGGGCACTTGTGGCAGTGATTGTCACACAGTTGAGTATGAAAAGTCCAGCCACAAGTCAGGCCTTTGTTCACCATCACCATGGGTTCACACTCGTTGCTCACCACTCTCTTTCCTTCTTCTGTCAGTGTGTGGGTTAAAATTCTACTCTGTCCCAGTCCTATTTTTCTCCTGGTCCATGCGGTGAGCAGAGAGCAGTGTGTCCATTCCCGAGCTGTGACACTCCCCGTTGTGACAAGACCACCCAGGACACGCACAGAGTGAACGTGACGACAGCGGCAACTCCGCCAATGTCTCCCTCACTGTGGTGAAGGAAACTTTCTCTGCTCAGTATAGGGACAGGTCTGAGATCAGGAACTTGTTCAGCAAGTTGATTGAACCTGTGCCTAGGTGTTCTCTGTGTGACCAGCTGGTAATTTCATCCATGTTCATGTTGGAGGGGAAAGCTCAGAGCATTGGGACATGGTCAGGTGGGGACAGTTGGGCCATTGGGGAATGGTCAGGTGGGGACAGTTGGACCATTGGGGAATGGTCAGGTGGGGACAGTTGGACCATTGGGGAATGGTCAGGTGGGGAGAGTTGGACCATTGGGGAATGGTCAGGTGGGGTGAGTTGGAGCATTGGGGAATGGTCAGGTGGGGTGAGTTGGACCATTGGGTAATGGTCAGGTGGGGAGAGTTGGAGCATTGGGGAATGGTCAGGTGGGGTGAGTTGGACCATTGGGTAATGGTCAGGTGGGGAGAGTTGGACCATTGGGGAATGGTCAGGTGGGGTGAGTTGGACCATTGGGTAATGGTCAGGTGGGGAGAGTTGGAGCATTGGGGAATGGTCAGGTGGGGTGAGTTGGACCATTGGGTAATGGTCAGGTGGGGAGAGTTGGAGCATTGGGAATGGTCAGGTGGGGTGAGTTGGACCATTGGGTAATGGTCAGGTGGGGAGAGTTGGACCATTGGGGAATGGTCAGGTGGGGTGAGTTGGACCATTGGGTAATGGTCAGGTGGGGAGAGTTGGAGCATTGGGGAATGGTCAGGTGGGGTGAGTTGGACCATTGGGTAATGGTCAGGTGGGGAGAGTTGGAGCATTGGGAATGGTCAGGTGGGGACAGTTGGACCATTGGGACATGGTCAGGTGGGGACAGTTGGACCATTGGGTAATGGTCAGGTGGGGAGAGTTGGAGCATTGGGGAATGGTCAGGTGGGGTGAGTTGGACCATTGGGTAATGGTCAGGTGGGGTGAGTTGGACCATTGGGGAATGGTCAGGTGGGGTGAGTTGGACCATTGGGGAATGGTCAGGTGCGGAGAGGTGGTGCACTGGGACTCAATTAGCTCTGTGCCTACAATGCCGGTAAGTTATGACTTGCATATTGAAGTCCATATGATACAAACGGTGACATGAAATGCTCCTATTTCAATCAGCACTGTCGAGAACATTTACAACTTCATTCACCAAACTTCATTAAAGTTTTCTCCTTTCTTTTCACAAGCACCACCTACGACTTTGATTACGATTACTTCAGAGATGATTTCTATGAGAGGTAACGACCATTATTTTTTTTCAATTCCTTCTTTTCGTGCCCGGGGTTAGATTATGAAATATATCCGCCCTTCCTCGTACTTAATGGGAGTCACGAACTTTGAATTTCTGTTAAAAGGGTTTTGAGCAAAATTTGAATAAAGTCAAAATGAGGGAAATCACCCTGGAACTCAGGCTGCCCAAAGCAATTCACAGCTAATGAAGTACTTTTAGGAGTGTAGTCACTGCTGTAATGTGGGAAACGCAGCAGCCAATTTGTGCACAGCAAGCTCCCACAAACAGCAATATGATAATGACAAGATAATCTGTTTTTTAGTGATGTTGGTTGAGGGATAAATATTGGCCAAAACATCGGGAGAACTCCCCTGCTCCTCTTAAAAATAATTCTGTGGGATCTTTTACGCCCACCTGAGAGAGCAGGCAGGACTTCAGCGCTCCCTCAGTATGAGTGTCAGCCTGGACTTTGGGCTCGGAAGTCTCTGGAGTGGGGCTTGAACCCACGACCTTCTGACCCAGTGCCACTCACTGAGTCACAGCTGACTGTAAATTGGGGCCTGAGTTTTATGTTCACACCGTGGTCCAATTATCTGCTGGTCTTTTGCCTGCCTTCACCTGGAGACTGAGTTTTGACTTCCCATGTTCAGAAATTGGGCTGCGGAGACCAACTGGATTAGATGCACATTTACCTCTGGGATCTGGATTTAAATGTGGTTCAGACTGGTGACACAAAAGTCTCATGTGTAAGGAAGTAAGGAGTCAATTAATACACTCTCGCTCGCACCACAGGCCAATGACATAAAGCGGCTCCTAGCTTCTCAATGGTTGCCACCAATTGGCCTTTGCATTCTAAGATGGCTGGGGTGGGAAAGGGGAAAATGTTACACCGATGCAATCCTACTCCGTCACCCTTTACAACCAACCTTACCGTAGACTCGACTCAACTCATCTAATCTCCAGAGGCAAAGTGCTTCATAAATGTTCCCTCATTCCCAAAGATAATGCAATAAACATGCTCGAATATTCACCTTATCATCAATGTCTAATGTCCTTTAGGGAAGGAAACCTGTCACCTTTAACCAGTCTGGGCCTGTACGTGACTCCAGTCCCACACCAACTGGATCGACTCAGTTGTATCAAACCACTTCTAAGCGGTTTGAAGCAGACGGCCCACCACCCTCTCAGGGGCAACTAGGGAGGGGCAGTAAATGTTGGCCTTGCTGACTGTCTATTTCCACCTCCGTAACATCGCCCATCTCCGCCCTTGCCTCAGCTCATCAGCTGCTGAAGCCCTCATCCCTGCCTTTGTTACCTCTAGACTTGACTATTCCAATGCACTCCTGGCTGGCCTCCCACATTCTACCCTATGCAAATTTGAGGTGATCCAAAACTCGGCAGCCCCTCACACCAAGTCCCGCTCACCCATCACCCATGTGCTCGCTGACCTACATGGGCTTCCAGTTAAGCAAGGTCCCGAATTCAAAATTCTCATTCTTGTTTTCAAATCCCTCCATGACCTCGTCCCTCCCTATTACTGTAATCTCCTCCAGCCCCACAACCCTCCCTAGAGATGTCTGTGCTCCTCTAATTCTGCCCTCTTGAGAATCCCTGATTATAATCGCTCAATCATTGGTGGCTGTGCCTTCAGTGCCTGGGCCCCAAGCTCTGGAACTTTCTCCCTAAACCTCTCCGCCTCTCTGCTCCTTTAAGATGCTCCTTAAAACCTACCTCTTTGACCAAGCTTTTGGTCACCTGCCCTAATTTCTTAGGTGACTCAGTGTCAAATTTTGCTTAATAACGCTCCTGGGAAGCACCTTGGGATATTTTACTACGTTAAAGTGCTATATAATTACAAGTTGTGCTTACTTGGTCTGCTAACCTTCAAAACATGCCTTCCTGTCCCTCGATTCAGCCATACAGGGATCACAGCGTCCTATTTGATCATCCCCAGCCCTGCCATCCCATTTTCAACTCACTTTGAGAGGATTAATGGACTCAGCCTCATTGCTGTTGATGGGAGTTGCTCTGATGTAACCCACTGACCTGTGGGGCCGAGCGGGGGGGGGGGATTATTTTAATCCCTGACTTCCCCTTCGCATCGTGTTCTATTTATGATGTAAAATGAGATATTTTAGGGGGTTGATTTTGGGTGCTGAGTTGCCTGATTCGGGATTACTAGACTGATAATGGGGACTATTGTTGGTTAAGACACAATTCATTTTCCTGCCGTGTGCTCCATTCTCCTCTCTGGAGAAGGGCGGCAGGTTTGGTGGAGATCAGCCATCTTGATAAGCATCCAGTTGGAAGTCAAACAGATTGATCTCATTAGACCAAAGCTCCTGAGACTACATCAGCATGATTGTCAGGACTTTGAGAAAGTGGATGTAAACTCTTCAAACACAACATAAAAATCCCCTGAGGGACATCTCAGAACTTTTATGCTTCTATCTGTTTCCATTTAATATAAGTGAATATGTGTAATGAAGTGCAGAGCTTTAGAATCAATTCTGCTGAAGACCCCTCATTATTCTCTCTTTAATGTTCATCCATTTTCTGTTTCTTACATTTTTTCCTCCCCTTTTTATCCTTACTCTTGCCTTTTCTTTCCCTTTGATAGTAAATTGCCCGATGGGTAAAGGCCCAGGATATTGGGCCACTGAACTGCACAGTTCAGGTAAGGGCTTCCCTGCGGTGGCTCAGCACATGCCTGGCAGCCTGATTGTCTCTGGGGGACAGAGGAGAAAGAATTGATTAGTCTGTGACTGCCACCCATGTTCAAATAGCCTGCCGGCATCAATATCTTGGCCGCCAAACTGCTTGATTGCCATTTCGGAACATAGGACAGGAGGATGCCATCCAACCCCTCAAGCTTGTTCCACTGTTCAATTAGATCTCAGTAAATTAACTCCATCTATCCGCCTTGGTTCTGTAACCCTTAGTACCCCTTGCCCAACAAAAATCTATTAATCTTAATTTTGAAATTTTCAGTTGACACCTACAACAGCTTTTTGGGGGAGATAGTTCCAGATTCCCACCACCTTTTGTGTGAAGAATCGCTTCCTGACATCACCCCTTAACGGTCTGGCTGTAATTTTACGGTTATACACCCTTGTTCTGGACTCCCCCCACCAGAGGAAATCGTTTCTCTCTATCTACCTGATCAAATTCTTTAATCATTCTAAATTCTCAATTAGATCTCCCCTTAATCTTCTATACTCGATACCGAGCAAGGTGGAAGCTCAGTTTACAAGGGCAGGGGATGTATGGAGAAATGGAGGGATGAATCGGTGATGTGAGGGGAGGGAGAAAACGTGGAATAGTATCAGCATCTGGAATCTTTTGATTTGCAAGCTTCATGTTTATAATTTACTTCACCGACCCAGAACGTCATGTAATGAGACAGGAATAATAAACGATCTCCTCGTAAAAGATCCTCTCAGAATGAGTGATCACAGTATGGTTCAATTTGTAATACAGATTAAGGGTGAGGAAGTAGTGTCTCAAACGAACGTACTATGCTTAAACAAAGGGGACTACAGTGGGATGAGGGCAGAGTTGGCTAAAGTAGACTGGAAACACAGACTAAACGGTGGCACAATTGAGGAACAGTGGAGGACTTTTAAGGAGCTCTTTCATAGTGCTAAACAAAAATATATTCCAGTGAAAAAGAAGGACGGTAAGAGAAGGGATAACCAGCCGTGGATAACCAAGGAAATAAAGGAGAGTATCAAATTAAAAACCAATGCGTATAAGGTGGCCAAGGTTAGTGGGAAACTAGAAGATTGGGAAAATTTTAAACGACAGCAAAGAATGACTAAGAAAGCAAGAAAGAAAGGAAAGATAGATTACGAAAGTAAACTTGCGCAAAACATAAAAACAGATAGTAAAAGCTTTTACCGATATATAAAACGGAAAAGAGTGACTAAAGTAAATGTTGGTCCCTTAGAAGATGAGAAGGGGGATTTAATAATGGGAAATGTGGAAATGGCTGAGACCTGAAACAATTATTTTGCTTCGGTCTTCACAGTGGAAGACACAAAAACCATGCCAAAAATTGCTGGTCACGGGAATGTGGGAAGGGAGGACCTTGAGATAATCACTATCACTAGGGGGGTAGTGCTGGACAGGCTAATGGGATTCAAGGTAGACAAGTCCCCTGGTCCTGATGAAATGCATCCCAGAGTATTAAAAGAGATGGCGGAAGTTATAGCAGATGCATTCGTTATAATCTACCAAAATTCTCTGGACTCTGGGGAGGTACCAGCGGATTGGAAAGCAGCTAATGTAATGCCTCTGTTTAAAAAAGGGGGCAGATAAAAGGCAGGTAACTATAGGCCGGTTAGTTTAACATCTGTAGTGGAGAAAATGCTTGAAACTATCATTAAGGAAGAAATAGCGGGACATCTAGATAGGAATAGTGCAATCAAGCAGACGCAACATGGATTCATGAAGGGGAAATCATGTTTAACTAATTTACTGGAATTCTTTGAGGATATCACGAGCATGGTGGATAGAGGTGTACCGATGGATGTGGTATATTTAAATTTCCAAAAGGAATTCGATAAGGTGCCACACAAAAGGTTACTGCAGAAGATAAAGGTACGCGGAGTCAGAGGAAATGTATTAGCATGGATCGAGAATTGGCTGGCTAACAGAAAGCAGAGAGTTGGGATAAATGGGTCCTTTTCGGGTTGGAAATCGGTGGTTAGTGGTGTGCCACAGGGATAGGTGCTGGGACCACAACTGTTTACAATATACATAGATGACCTGGAAGAGGGGACAGAGTGTAGTGTAACAAAATTTGCAGATGACACAAAGATTAGTGGGAAAGCGGGTTGTGTAGAGGACACAGAAAGGCTGCAAAGAGATTTAGATAGGTTACGCGAATGGGCTAAGGTTTGGCAGATGGAATACAATGTCGGAAAATGTGAGGTCATCCACCTTGGGGAAAAAAAACAGTAAAAGGGAATATTATTTGACTGGGGAGAAATTACAACATGCTGCGGTGCAGAGGGACCTGGGGGTCCTTGTGCATGAAACTCTTTTGGAATTTACCTGTAAAACATAAAACATTAAACCGTGCCACCCGCCCTGGATGACACAGCAGACATTTACAAGGCCCTTTTTTTTCTTTTTTTGTGTTTTCTTTTTGTGTTTTTCTTTTTTTTTTGGTTTTTTTTTGGGCGCTAAAATCAAATTTTTTCCAGTGCCCCCTATAAAAGGGGAGGGGGGCACTAAAAGCACCGGCAATTAAAACAAATTAAACTTTAAAACGTAAAATCAAATTAAAATTTGGTTGCCGGGCGTGATGATGCACTCCAGTCCCTCCGGTGCCCACCTCTCGTCCTTGTGCATGAATCCCAAAAAGTTAGTTTGCAGGTGCAGCAGGTAATCAGGAAGGCAAATGGAATGTTGGCCTTCATTGCGAGAGGGATGGAGTACAAAAGCAGGGAGGTCCTGCTGCAACTGTATAGGGTATTGGTGAGGCCGCACCTGGAGTATTGCGTGCAGTTTTGGTCACCTTACTTAAGGAAGGATATACTAGCTTTGGAGGGGGTACAGAGACGATTCACTAGGCTGATTTCGGAGATGAGGGGGTTACCTTATGATGATAGATTGAGTAGACTGGGTCTTTACTCGTTGGAGTTCAGAAGGATGAGGGGTGATCTTATAGAAACATTTAAAATAATGAAAGGGATAGACAAGATAGAGGCAGAGAGGTTGTTTCCACTGGTCGGGGAGACTAGAACTAGGGGGCACAGCCTCAAAATACAGGGGAGCCAATTTAAAACCGAGTTGAGAAGGAATTTCTTCTCCCAGAGGGTTGTGAATCTGTGGAATTCTCTGCCCAAGGAAGCAGTTGAGGCTAGCTCATTGAATGTATTCAAATCACAGATAGATAGATTTTTAACCAATAAGGGAATTAAGGGTTATGGGGAGCAGGCGGGTAAGTGGAGCTGAGTCCACGGCCAGATCAGCCATGCTCTTGTTGAATGGCGGAGCAGGCTCGAGGGGCTAGATGGCCTACTCCTGTTCCTAATTCTTATGTTCTTATGTTATGATCTTATGTCCCTGTTATATATATAAACCTGTATATACCTTGTGTAGCCACCAGAGGGCTCATCCCCTGGAGTCCCACAATCCCTTTGGAGCACTGGTACTTAAGGAGGCCTCACAGGCTGGAGAGGCACTCTGGAGACCTGCAATAAAAGACTAAGGTCACACTTTACTTTGAGCTCACAATATCCAGTCAGACTCTTTATTCATACATAACAGTCCCAGTCTGGCTCGGACTAGCAGGAAGGAGGGGGGAGGGGGGCCTGGAGCAGATTCAGCAGATTAATAGCAGGGGTTAAAGGGTGCAATGATGAGAACAGATTGCCCAGACTAGGCTTGTGTTCCCTCGCATGTAGAAGATGATGTGATCAAGGTGTTTAAATTGATTAAAGGATTCGATGGGGTAGATCGAGAAACTATTCCCTCTGGTGGGGGAGTCCAGAACAAGGGGGCATCACCTTAAAATTACAGCCAGGCCATTCAGGGGCGATGTCAGGAAGCACTTCTTCACACAAAGGGCGGTGGGAATCTGGAACTCTCTCCCAAAAAGCTGTTGAGGTTGGGGGGTAATTGGAGCTTTCAAACCCAAGATCATTACATTTTTGTTGGGTGAGGGTTTCGCGGGACATGACGGAGCAAAGGCGGGAGAATGGGGTTGAGTTCCGGATCAGCATTGATCTAATGTAACAGGCTCAAGGGGCTGAACGGCCGCCTCCTGTTTCTAATGTAACAGGCTCGAGGGGCTGAACAGCCTCTTCCTGTTCCTAATGTAACAGGCTCGAAGGGCTGAACAGCCTCCTCCTGTTCCTAATGTAACAGGCTCAAGGGGCTGAACAGCCTCCTCCTGTTCCTGTGTAACAGGCTCGAGGGGCTGAATGGCCTCCTCCTGTTCCTGTGTAACAGGCTCGAGGGGCTGAATGGCCTCCTCCTGTTCCTAATGTAACAGGCTCAAGGGGCTGAATGGCCTCCTCCTGTTCCTGTGTAACAGGCTCGAGGGGCTGAATGGACTCCTCCTGTTCCTGTGTAACAGGCTCGAGGGGCTGAATGGCCTCCTCCTGTTCCTAATGTAACAGGCTCAAGGGGCTGAATGGCCTCCTCCTGTTCCTGTGTAACAGGCTCGAGGGGCTGAATGGCCTCCTCCTGTTCCTGTGTAACAGGCTCGAGGGGCTGAATGGACTCCTCTGGTTCCTGTGTAACAGGCTCAAGGGGCTGAATGGGCCTCCTCCGGTTCCTGTGTAACAGGCTCGAGGGGCTGAATGGCCTCCTCCTGTTCCTGTGTAACAGGCTCGAGGGGCTGAATGGCCTCCTCCTGTTCCTATGTAACAGGCTCGAGGGGCTGAATGGGCCTCCTTCGGTTCCTGTGTAACAGGCTCGAGGCTCTGAACGGCCTCCTCCTGTTCCTAGTGTCGGTAAAGGACCAATAGGAGGGGAGGACAATATTAGCGAAAGCGCCGTATTGGTCGGGCAGTGGGCGGGGCCGACCCAGTGGCTCCAGGGAGACACTCGAACCATTGTCACGGTTGGGCCTAATCTAACTATGTAAGGCAAGTTGCCAGCGCTCAGTGAGAGTGACCAAAAGGCTCACTGCTGGGGGGGTTCTCCTCATATCCCCTCTGGGTCTATTACCAATGATCTTAAATCTGTGTCCTCTGGTTACCGACCCTCCTGCCAGTGGGAACAGTTTCTCCCGATTGACTCAATCAAAAACACTCAAATTTTGAACACCTCTCTTATATCTCCCCTTAACCTTCCCTGCTCTGAGCAGAAGAACCCCGGTTGCTCCATTCTCCAGTGTTAGCCGTGGCTCAGTGGGTAGCACTCTCGCCTCTGAGTCAAAAGGTTGAGGGTTCAAGTCCCACTCCAGGAACTTGAGCATAAAAATCTAGGCTGACACTCCCAGTGCAGTGCTGAGGGAGTGCTGCACTGTCAGAGGTGCTGTCTCTCAGATGAGATATTAAACCGAGGCCCCGTCTGCTCTCTCAGGTGGGTGTAAAAGATCCCACGACACTATTTTGAAGAAGAGCAGGGGGGTTATCCCCGGTGTCCTGGGGCCAAAATTTATCCCTCAACCAACATCACTAAAACAGATTATCTGGGTCATTATCACATCGCTGTTTGTGCAAATTGGCTGCTGCTTTACTACATTACAACAGTGACCACACTTCAAAACTATTTCATTGGCTGTAAGGTGCTATGGGATGACCTGAAGTTGTGAAAGGCGCTATATAGATGCAAGCTTTCCTTTCTCTCCACATAACTATTCCCTCATCCCTGATCCCATTCTAATAAATCTCCTCCACACCCTCTCCAAGGCCTTGATATCCTTCCGAAAGTGTGAACACAGTTCTCCAGCTGAGGCCTGACCTGTGTTTTATAAAGGTTTAACCCCTTGCTTTTGGACTCTCTCTGTTTATAAAGCTCAGGATCCCCTATGCTTTTATTAACGGTCTTATCAACGTGTCCTGCCACCTTGAAAGATGTGTGTACGTACACTCCCAGATCTTTCTGTTCCTGCACCCCCTTTAAAATTGTTCCATTTAGTTTATAATGCCCTTCCCGTACTTCCTACCAAAATGAATCACTTCACACTTCTCTGCGTTAAATTTCACCTGCCAGTTGTCTGCCCATTTTACCAGCCTGGCCATGCCCTCCTGAAGTCTGCTCCTATCCTCCTCCCCTGTTGACCACATGTCCAGATGTTTGCTGTCATTCTCTGAGCACAGTGGTGTGGTACACCATTGGTGGCAGGCGACACTAACTGTGACCTAACTCTTCAGTTGCTCTCTCTCCTTCAGGATGCACCAGTATTCGAGTCGGCCTTCGCTGATTCCCAGGGCTATTCCGGTGAAACGCCCTCGGGTGATCGTACCTGTGCTACGCAGAGGGAAGTCTGGGATCCCCCTGAAATTAATGGCGCGCTCCACAGCCGTGACAAAAAACGCCGCAAAATTAAAACGTGAGTTACATATAATTACCGCACAGAAAGAGGCCATTCGGCCCAACGGGTCCGTGCCGGTGTTTGTACCAGCCTCCCCCCACCGCTCTTCATCTAAACACGCCGTCAGTTTCCACATGTACGCTGACAACACCCAGCTCTACCTCACCACCACCACTTCTCTCTACCCCTCCACCGTCTCTAAATTGTCAGTCTGCTTTTCCGACATCCAATTCTGGATGAGCAGAAATTTCCTCCAATATTGGGAAGCCATTGTCTTTAGTCCCCGGCACAAACTGCGTTCCCCGGCCACTGACTCCATCCCTCTCCCTAGCACCTGTCTGAGGCTGAACCAGACTGTTCACAATCTTGGTGTGGTATTTGGCCACGAGTTGAGCTTCCGACCACATATCCGCAGCATAACTAAGACTGCCTGTTTCCACCTCCGTAACATCGCCCATCTCCGCCCTTGCCTCAGCTCATCCGCTGCTGAAGCCCTCACACTTGCCTTTGTTACCTCCTAGACTTAACTATTCCAACGCACTCCTGGCTGGCCTCCCACGTTCTACCTTATGTAAACTAGAGGTGATCCAAAACCTGGCTGCCCGTGTCTTAGCTCGCACCAAGTCCCGCTCACCCATCACCCCTGTGCTCGCTGACCTACACTGTCTCCTCGACAGTTTCCCGTCTGCAACACCGATAGTCCATGGCCACGATGGGTTGGTTTGTGTGGTAAAGGGTTTAGGCAGCAAACTCCAATCTGTTGTGATGCGGTTCAGCTCGGGACGACTCGTTGAACATCTGGACAATTCGGCGGATGGAGACCCTTCGCCCCTCTTCACGTTATAGCGCGGTGATCAGACTGGGCAGCTGCCGCTTATGGCTTGGCCCATAACACAGAGGGAAGGTCCTTGCATTACTACAGAGCGGGGGACAGAGGGGAGGCTTCATGTGCCTAACCTCAGTTGGGTTTAGCTGGTCAGACTTTGCTCCACCGTCATTAACCGTGGACTGTGCCCAGCATGCCTTGCTTCCACCTGTGCAAGCATCCAAGGGAGACCCCATACTGGCTGTGCGATGACTTTTGTGACTATAGAATAAGTAAAATGCAATCAAAATTGCGAGTAGTACAGAGGATTCACCAAAGTGGTATTCCCACTCCACTGGGGAGAGATGCAACTCCCTGCCTCTTTGATTCTCCAGCAAGAGTTCTATCTTTCTCCTGCTTTATATTTTCCGTCTCATGCTGTGTTCAGTGGCTCCACCATCACCCGCTTGGAGCAGAGAAGGCCATGAGGAGATTGGACCGAGGTTTAGACAGAGTAAATAAAGAGAAACTGTTACCCGTGGCTGAAGGGTCGATAACCAGAGGACACAGATTTAAGGTGATTGGCAAAAGAACCCGAGACGAGATGAGAAAAAAAAATTGACGCAACGAGTGGTTAGGATTTGGGATACGCTGCCTGATGGGTTGGTGGTTAGAAGCCTTCAAAAGCGAATTGGATAAATACTTGAAGGAGGAAACTGCGGGGATGTGGGGAAAGAGCGGGGGAGTGCGACTGACTGAATCGCTCTTCAAAAGAGCCGCTGCAGATTCGACGGGCCGAATGGCCTCCTTCTGTGCCGTACTGATCTAAGGTTCTTGTTTTGTTCACTTTACTCAATTGCAGGCAAACCCACTTAATTAATATGCAAACTTGCCTGATGGTCATGGTCTCACCATCCACCCCCGTGCTTTGATCAAATAGTCCTCTCATCAGCACCTCGCACAGTATGATCAAACCGCTTTCACTGTTACATCATCCAAAACTGACTCCAGCATCAGTATTCCCCAAAACTTATTGGCCCCATGTTTGAATCTGACCGTCCTGATTTCTTACGACTGGGTCAAGTGCCACCCAGTAATGGCTGTACTTCAAATCCCGCTCACCCACTGTGCTCGCTGACCCATCGCGGCAACAGCTCAATTATAAAATGATCATCCTTGTTTACAAATCCCTCTGTAGCATCACCTCTCCCTATCTCTGTAATCTCCTCCAGCAGCCCCCACCCCCCCGCCACCTCCCCCCCCCCCCCCCCCCCCCCCGCATACCCTGAGATCTCTGCATCCTCTAATCCTGTCCACTTGAACATCTCTGATATTTATCGCTCCACCATTAGCGGCCTTGTTTTCACCGGCCCCAAGCTCTGGAACTCCCTCCTTAAACCTCTCTGCCGCTCTACCTCTCTCTTCTCCTTCACGGTGCACCTTAAAACCTACTTCTTTGAGCAAGCTTTTGGTAACGTGTCCTAGTATCTCCTTATAGAAACATAGAAACATAGAAAATAGGTGCAGGAGTAGGCCATTCGGCCCTTCTAGCCTGCACCGCCATTCAATGAGTTCATGGCTGAACATGCAACTTCAGTACCCCATTCCTGCTCTCTCGCCATACTCCTTGATCCCCCTAGTAGTAAGGACTTCATCTAATTCCTTTTTGAATATATTTAGTGAATTGGCCTCAACAACTTTCTGTGGTAGAGAATTTCACAGGTTCACCAGTCTCTGGGTGAAGAAGTTTCTCCTCATCTCAGTCCTAAATGGCTTACCCCTTATCCTTAGACTGTGACCCCTGGTTCTGGACTTCCCCAACATTGGGAACATTCTTCCTGCATCTAACCTGTCTGAACCCATCAGAATTTTAAACGTTTCTATGAGGTCCCCTCTCATTCTTCTGAACTCCAGTGAATACAAGCCCAGTTGATCCAGTCTTTCTTGATAGGTCAGTCCCGCCATCCCGGGAATCAGTCTGGTGAACCTTCGCTGCACTCCCTCAATAGCCAGAATGTCCTTCCTCAAGTTAGGAGACCAAAACTGTACACAATACTCCAGGTGTGGCCTCACCAAGGCCCTGTACAACTGTAGCAACACTTCCCTGCCCCTGTACTCAAATCCCCTCGCTATGAAGGCCAACATGCCATTTTCTTTCTTAACCGCCTGCTGTACCTGCATGCCAACCTTCAATGACTGATGTACCATGACACCCAGGTCTCGTTGCACCTCCCCTTTTCCTAATCTGTCACCATTCAGATAATAGTCTGTCTCTCTGTTTTTACCACCAAAGTGGATAACCTCACATTTATCCACATTATACTTCATCTGCCATGCATTTGCCCACTCACCTAACCTATCCAAGTCACTCTGCAGCCTCATAGCATCCTCCTCGCAGCTCACACTGCCACCCAACTTAGTGTCATCCACAAATTTGGAGATACTACATTTAATTCCCTCATCTAAATCATTAATGTACAGTGTAAACAGCTGGGGCCCCAGAACAGAACCTTGCGGTACCCCGCTAGTCACTGCCTGCCATTCTGAAAAGTCCCCATTTACTCCTACTCTTTGCTTCCTGTCTGCCAACCTTGAGGAAGAGTTCATAGAGTGTATCCGGGATAGTTACCTTGAACAGTACGTTGCAGAACCAACCAGGGAGCAGGCTATCTTACATCTGGTGCTGTGTAATGAGGCAGGATTACTAAATGATCTCATAGTAAAGGATCCTCTAGGAATGAGTGAAAATAAAATGGTTGAATTTTAAATTCAATTGGAGGGTGAGATATTTGGATCTCAAACCAGTGTCACAAGCTTAAATAAACGAGACTACAAAGGTATGAAGGCAGAGTTAACTAAAGTGGACTGGGAAAATAGATTGAAGTGTGGGACGATTGATGAGCAGTGGCAGACATTTAAGGAGATATTTCATAACTCTCAACAAAAATATATCCTAATGAGAAGGAAAGACTGTAAGAGAAGGGATAACCATCCGTGACTAACTAGGGAAATAAGGGATGGTATCAAATTGAAAACAAGGGCATACAATGTGGCCAAGACTAGTGGGAGGCCAGAGGATTGGGAAACTTTTAAAAGCCAACAAATAACGAAAAAATAAAGAGAGGGAAGATAGATTATGAAAGTAAACTAACACAAAATATAAAAACAGATAGTAAGAGTTTCCACAGGTACATAAAAAGGAAAAGAGTGGCTAAAGTAAATGTTGGTCCCCTAGAGGATGAGACTGGGGAATTAATAATGGGGAACAGGGAAATGGCAGAGACTTTGAACGAATATTTTGTATCGGTCTTCACGGTAGAAGACACTAAAAACATATCCCAATAGTGGATAATCAAGGGGCTATAGAGAGCGAGGAACTTAATACAATCACTATCATTAATGATGTAGTACTCGGTAAAATAATGGGACTAAAGGTGGACAAGTCCCCTGGACCTGATGGCTTACATCCTAGGGTCTTAAAAGAATTGGCTGCAGAGATAGTGGATGCATTGGTTGTAATCTACCAAAATTCCCTGGATTCTGGGGCAGTCCCAGTGGATTGGAAAACCGCAAATGTAATGCCCCTATTTAAAAAAGGAGGCAGACAAAAAGCAGGAAACTATAGACCAGTTAGCCTAGCATCTGTTGCTGGGAAAATGCTGGAGTCCATTATTAAGGAAGCAGTAGCGGGACATTTGGAAAAATATAATTGAATCAAGCAGAGTCAGCATGGTTTTATGAAAGGGAAATCATGTTTGACAAATTTGCTGGTGTTCTTTGAGGATGTCATGAGCAGGGTGGATAAGGGGAACCAGTTGATGTGGTGTATTTGGATTTCCAGAAGGCATTCAATAAGGTGCCACATAAAAGGTTACTTCACAAATAAAAGCTCACTGGGTTGGGGGTAATATATTAGCATGGATAGAGGATTAGCTAACTAACAGAAAACAGAGAGTCGGGATAAATGGGTCATTTTCCGGTTGGCAACCAGTGACTAGTGGGGTGTCGCTGGGATCGGTGCTGGGTCCTCAGCTATTTACAATCTATATTCATGACTTGGCTGATGATACAAAGATGGGTGGGAAAGCAAATTGTGAGGACACAAAAAATCTGCAGAGGGCTATAGACAGACTAAGTGAGTGGCAAAAAATTGGCAGATGGAGTATAATGTGGGAAAATGTGAGGTTATCCACTTTGGCAGAAAAAATAGAAAAGCAAATTATAATTTAAATGGAGAAAAATTGCAAAGTGCTGCAGTACAGAGGGACCTGGGGGTCCTTGTGCATGAAACACAAAGAGTTAGTATGCAGGTACAGCAAGTAATCAGGAAGGCAAATGGAATGTTGGCCTTTAATGCAAGGGGGATAGAGTATAAAAGCAGAGAAATCCTGCTACAACTGCACAGGGTATTGGTAAGGCCACACCTCGAGTACTGTGTACAGTTTTGGTCTCCGTATTTAAAGGAAGGATATACTTGCATTGGAGGCTGTTCAGAGAAGGTTCACTAGGTTGATTCCGGAGATGAGAGAGTTGACTTATGAGGATAGATTGAGTAGGTTGGACCTTTACACAATAGAGTTCAGAAGAATGAAAGGTGATCTTATTGAAACATATGATAATGAGGGGGCTCGACAAGGTGGATGCAGAGAGGATATTTCCACTCATAGGGGAAACTAAAACTAGGGGACATAGTCTCAGAATAAGGGGCCGTCCATTTAAAACTGTGATGAGGAGAAATTTCTTCTCTGAGGGTTGTAAATCTGTGGAATTCTCTGCCCCAGAGAGCTGTGGAGGCTGGGTCATTGAATATATTTAAGGTGCAGATACCGCAAGGTTCTGTGCTGGGGCCCCAGCTGTTTACACTGTACATTAATGATTTAGACGAGGGAATTAAATGTAGGTATCTCCAAATTTGCGTTGATAACGCTCTTGTGAAACTCCTTGGGACGTTTTACTATGTTAAATGCGCTATATAAGTGCATGCTGCTGTTGTTGCTGGCTCGGTATGAGTGGAGACTAGACCATGGTCTCTAAACACTGGGTAGGCACTCAGCGGGGGGCTCGTGTCTGGATGGAGTGAGCACAGGCTCAGGGGTAGTGGTCCCATCTCTGGGTCAGAAGGGTTGGGTTTGAGCCCCACTCCACACAGCCCCGGCAGGCGGAGACTGGAGCAGCTCGGAATACTGGGTTCACGTCCAGTGGGGGCACTTGTGTCCGATGGGTGCGGGTGATCCTCCCCTTGTAAAGGGTTGGTGGGGCTCCTGCAGCTTTAGTTACAGCCCACCTTGGAGAAGGTACTCTGCAGATAAACACCAGGAGAAAGGCAACGGGAAAGCACGCAGCTACTCTTCTGCGTGCAGCTTTAGTTTCCACATTTACGAAAGGATATACTTGCTTTGGAGGCAGTTCAGAGAAGGTTCACTCGGTTGATTCCGGGGATGAGGATGTTGACTTATGAGGAAAGGTTGAGTAGGTTGGGCCTCTACTCATTGGAATTCAAAAGAATGAGAGGTCATCTTATCGAAACATAAGATTATGAGGGGGCTTGACAAGGTGGATGCAGAGAGGATGTTTCCACTGATTGGGGGAGACTAGAACTAGGGGGCACGATCTTAGAATAAGGGGCCACCCATTTAAAACTGAGATGAGGAGAAATTTCTTCTCTCAGAGGGTTGTAAATCTGTGGAATTCGCTGCCTCAGAGAGCTGTGGAAGCTGGGACATTGAATATATTTAAGGCAGAAATAGACAGTTTCTTAAACGATAATGGGATAAGGGGTTATGGGGAGCGGGCAGGGAAGTGGACCTGAGTCCATGATCAGGTCAGCCATGATCATATTAAATGGTGGAGCAGGCTCGAGGGCCCGTATGGCCTACTCCTGCTCCTATTTCTTATGTTCCCTATTAAGTAGCTGAAGAATATCATGTGCTTGGCTTGAGTTGGGCATGGCCCTTCAGATTGCTAACCCTCCAGGATTGACCTGGGGTCTCCTGGAATTGGGATTAACCTCCAGGACACAGCTGCGACTAGAAAAATCATCGAGGCCTTAAAAAAAAAACAATTGTGTCTTCGTCTCATTTTGCCTTTTTAGTTCTGAAAATATTTGTTGACGGGAAAACAGCTGTTCGACCCTGGCACCAGGGAGGCACAAAACCATTCGGGAGTCACGTGTACGGCCGCAGAAACGCCTGTCTGTTCCCCTAACTATAGAATCCCCTATCACTAAGGCTCTTTTATTCTTTGTCCCTGCCCCCTGTGCAGCTGAGCCACCCGCGGTGCCTTGGAATTGGGTCTGGCTGCGCTCCCCAGAGGCACCATTGTCCTTACCGATCCTCAGAAGTGAATATTGGTTTGAAAGCGAGATGGACTCAAGGGGGGACACCTGCGCTACCTGCCGAGCACACTTACTACGTCTGGTGGTCACCCACCTCCCCTCTACCTGCACGCCATTAAGCTGCGGGGTGACCACCTCCTGAAACGTGCTATCCACGTAGTTCTCAGCCTCGCGGATGCATCGTATTGACTCGACCCGCTGCCCCAGCTCACATGATGAAACATCCAGGAATACGTCCAACCAGTTGGCAACACAAGGGCTGAGCACGATGGAAGGACAGTTGGAGTGCCGTCAAACCAACTTGTTGAAGGCCATCTACCTCAGACCAGGAGATCCTCATAAAAGCACCTCACCATTTTATGATGGGAGGATGAGGCCTTTGATCGGAGCACGGTCCAGGGAGACCACAAAGAGAAAAAAACGAGGTGGCAGGGGGAAATGATTTGCTAAAGCACAGTCCAGAATGTGGCCATGACAGATAGCAGTAGGGAAACTGTTCTCAACTTCATTAGTTTCTATCTGCATGTTGGGGCAAAAAAAAATTCAACTGTAGAGCACCAAAGCTTTAAAAAACAGTTAGAAAAGCAAATTATTTTGGTGAGAGTGGAGAGAGTTCCATTGGTGATCACCTCCTCAGGAATTTGCACTCACCTCTGTTCCTCTCTGTCATTACAGTAAAATCAAATGAATTACAGCGGATTAAACTAGAGCTCACACAGATTAAATCCAACATCGACTCCCTCCTGGGGAGGCTGGAGGAGATCGCAAGGGAGAAAGTGGGCCATACAGGTGAGTGATACATACGCAATGCTGGCCAGTGGTGGCTGACCTTCATGACCTGGCTCTGACCCCAGCCCGGCTGATGGGACGGCCATCCGTTCTACAGCAATGGCAAGGGCCCAAGTGAAGGTGGGTTTGGGTAATCGTATTTCAACTCCCACTCCTGGGACTTTGATCCCATACCTCGGGCTGACACTTCAGTGCAGTGTTGTGGGAGTTCTGCATTCTCAGATGAGTGTTGGATAAGTTCTTTACATTTTAAACAGAGTCATAACTCTAGAGACAGTAATATACCTGATAATTCACTGCATCTATTATTGACAAACCATTAATCTCAAACACCCTAAATACCCACACAGAGTACTGCACATTAGCCCCACATCTGGTACTTAAATGCATAGATTTTAATGAGGAATCGTGAAGATGGCTTCTCCAAGACTGATCGCACCATTGGGTCTCAAAGGCAGCAAGAGGACCCTTTCTAACTACGTAAAAACACTGTTTATACTTTATACAATTTTCTGTATGGTCTGCTTTCTGCTGGTTGCAAAATTATCTGATGATTTATGACCATCCAATTAAGAACATAAGAAATAGGAACAGGAGTAGGCCATACGGCCCCTCGAGCCTGCTCCGCCATTCAATAAGATCATGGCTGATCTGATCATGGACTCAGCTCCACTTCCCCGCCCGCTCCCCATAACCCTTTACTCCCTTATTGCTCAAAAATCTGTCTATCTCCACCTTAAATATATTCAATGACCCAGCCTCCACAGCTCTCTGGGGGCAGAGAATTCCATTGATTTACAACCCTCAGAGAAGAAATTTCTCCTCATCACAGTTTTAAATGGACGGCCCCTTATTCTGAGACTATGTCCCCTAGTTTTAGTTTCCCCTATGAGTGGAAATATCCTCTCTGCTTCCACCTTGTCGAGCCCCCTCATTATCATATGTTTCAATAAGATCACCTCTCATTCTTCTGAACTCTATTGTGTAAAGGTCCAACCTACTCAATCTATCCTCATAAGTCAACTCTCTCATCTCCGGAATCAACTTAGTGAACCTTCTCTGAACAGCCTCCAATGCAAGTATATCCTTCCTTAAATACGGAGACCAAAACTGTACACAGTACTCGAGGTGTGGCCTCACCAATATCCTGTACAGTTGTAGCAGGATTTCTCTGCTTTTATACTCTATCCCCCTTGCAATAAAGGCCAACATTCCATTTGCCTTCCTGATTACTTGCTGTACCTGCATACTAACTCTTTGTGTTTCATGCACAAGGACCCCCAGGTCCCTCTGTACTGCAGCACTTTGCAATTTTTCTCCATTTAAATTATAATTTGCTTTTCTATTTTTTCTGCCAAAGTGGATAACCTCACATTTTCCCACATTATACTCCATCTGCCAATTTTTTGCCCACTCACTTAGTCTGTCTATAGCCCTCTGCAGATTTTTTGTGTCCTCACAATTTGCTTTCCCACCCATCTTTGTATCAATATAGATTGTAAATAGTTGAGGACCCAGCACCGATCCCAGCGACACCCCACTAGTCACTGTTTGCCAACCGGAAAATGACCCATTTATCCCGACTCTCTGTTTTCTGTTAGTTAGCTAATCCTCTATCCATGCTAATATATTACCCCCAACCCAGTGAGCTTTTATTTGTGAAGTAACCTTTTATGTGGCACCTTATTGAATGCCTTCTGGAAATCCAAATGCACCACATCAACTGGTTCCCCTTATCCACCCTGCTCATGACATCCTCAAAGAACACCAGCAAATTTGTCAAACATGATTTCCCTTTCATAAAACCATGTTGACTCTGCTTGATTCAATTATATTTTTCCAAATGTCCCGCTACTGCTTCCTTAATAATGGACTCCAGCATTTTCCCAGCAACAGATGCTAGGCTAACTGGTCTATAGTTTCCTGCTTTTTGTCTGCCTCCTTTTTTAAATAGGGGCGTTACATTTGCGGTTTTCCAATCCACTGGGACTGCCCCAGAATCCAGGGAATTTTGGTAGATTACAACCAATGCATCCACTATCTCTGCAGCCAATTCTTTTAAGACCCTAGGATGTAAGCCATCAGGTCCAGGGGACTTCTCCGCCATTAGTCCCATTATTTTACCGAGTACTACATCATTAATGATAGTGATTGTATTAGGTTCCTCCCTCTCTATAGCCCCTTGATTATCCACTATTGGGATATGTTTTTAGTGTCTTCTACCGTGAAGACCGATACAAAATATTTGTTCAAAGTCTCTGCCATTTCCCTGATTCCCCATTATTAATTCCCCAGTCTCATCCTCTAGGGGACCAACATTTACTTTAGCCACTCTTTTCCTTTTTATGTACCTGTGGAAACTCTTACTATCTGTTTTTATATTTTGTGTTAGTTTACTTTCATAATCTATCTTCCCTCTCTTTATTTTTTCGTTATTTGTTGGCTTTTAAAAGTTTCCCAATCCTCTGGCCTCCCACTAGTTTTGGCCACATTGTATGCCCTTGTTTTCAATTTGATACCATCCCTTATTTCCCGAGTTAGTCACGGATGGTTATCCCTTCTCTTACAGTCTTTCCTTCTCATTAGGATATATTTTTGTTGAGAGTTATGAAATATCTCCTTAAATGTCTGTCACTGCTCATCAACCGTCCCATTCTTTAATCTATTTTCCCAGTCCACTAGCTAACTCTGCCCTCATACCTTTGTAGTCTCGTTTATTTAAGCTTGTGACACTGGTTTGAGAACCAAATATCTCACCCTCCAATTGAATTTAAAATTCAACCATGTTATTTTCACTCATTCCTAGAGGATCCTTTACTATGAGATCATTTAGTAATCCTGCCTCATTACACAGCACCAGATGTAAGATAGCCTGCTCCCTGGTTGGTTCTGCAATCTACTGTTCAAGGTAACTATCCTGGATACACTCTATGAACTCTTCCTCAAGGTTGGCAGACAGGAAGCAAAGAGTAGGAGTAAATGGGGACTTTTCAGAATGGCAGGCAGTGACTAGTGGAGTACCACAAGGTTCTGTGCTGGGGCCCCAACTGTTTACATTGTTCATTAATGATTTAGATGAGGGGATTAAATGTAGTATCTCCAAATTTGTGGATGACACTAAGTTGGGTGGCAGTGTGAGCTGCGAGGAGGATGCTATTAGGCTGCAGAGTGACTTGGATAGGTTAGGTGAGTGGGCAAATGCGTGGCAGATGAAGCATAATGTGGATAAATGTGAGGTTATCCACTTTGGTGGTAAAAATAGAGAGACAGACTATTATCTGAATGGTGACAGATTAGGAAAAGGGGAGGTGCAACGAGACCTGGGTGTCATGGTACATCAGTCATTGAAGGTTGGCATGCAGGTACAGCAGGCGGTTAAGAAAGAAAATGGCATGTTGGCCTTCATAGCGAGGGGATTTGAGTACAGGGGCAGGGAGGTGTTGCTACAGTTGTACAGGGCCTTGGTGAGGCCACACCTGGAGTATTGTGTACAGTTTTGGTCTCCTAACTTGAGGAAGGACATTCTTGCTATTGAGGGAGTGCAGCGAAGGTTCACCAGACTGATTCCCGGGATGGCGGGACTGGCCTATCAAGAAAGACTGGATCAACTGGGCTTGTATTCACTGGAGTTCAGAAGAATGAGAGGGGATCTCATAGAAACGTTTAAAATTCTAACGGGTTTAGACAGGTTAGATGCAGGAAGAATGTTCCCAATGTTGGGGAAGTCCAGAACCAGAAATCACACTCTAAGGATAAGGGGGTAAGCCATTTAGGACCGAGATGAGGAGAAACTTCTTCACCCAGAGACTGGTGAACCTGTAGAATTCTCTACCACAGAAAGTTGTTAAGGCCAATTCACTAAATATATTCAAAAAGGAGTTAGATGTAGTCCTTACTACTAAGGGGATCAAGGGGTATGGTGAGAAAGCAGGAATAGGGTACTGAAGTTGCATGTTCAGCCATGAACTCATTGAATGGCGGTGCAGGCTAGAAGGGCCGAATGGCCTACTCCTGCACCTATTTTCTATGTTTCTATGTAATATGAAGGTTAAAATAGCCCATGATTATTGCCGTTCCTTTATTACAAGGCCTCTATATTTCTTGATTTATACTCCATCCAACAGTTTAGCTACTGTTAGGGGGTCTATAGACTACGCCCACCAGTGATTATTTTCCCTTTATTATTCCTTATCTCTACCCAAACTGATTCAACATCCTGATCCTCTGAGCCAATATTGTGTCTCACTAATGCACTGATCTCATCCTTTATTAACAGAGCTACCCCACCTCCCTTTCCTTTCTGTCTGTCCTTCCGAATTGTCAAATACCCTGAATATTTATTTCCCAGCCTTGGTCATCTTGCAACCACGTCTCTGTAATGACTATTAGATCATACCCATTTGTATCTATTTGTACCGTCAACTCATCTATTTTTTTACAAATGCTGCGTGCATTCAGATAAAGAGCTTTTAAATTTGTATTTGTTACCATTTTTTTCCTGCTTTGACTCCACTTTCTGATCCACCTTTATGTTTATACATTCTGTCCCTTCCTGGCCCGCTCTGGTTTGCATTTCCCCCAGTGCTACCCGGCTCTATTGCCTTTTCCTTATTCTTTGACATTTTTAATTTTCGCTCAGCTGAATCCCCCCATCCAACTATTTAGTTTAAAGCTCTCTCTACAGCCCTAGTTATTCAATTCGCCAGGATCCTAGTCCCAGCACGGTCTAAGTGGAGCCCGTCCCAGCGGAACAGCTCCCTCTTACCCCAGTACTGGTGCCAGTGCCCCAGGAATCGAAACCCATTTCTCCCACACCAATCTTTGAGCCATGTGTTTAATTCTCTGATCGTATTTACCCAATGCAAATTTGCTCGTGGCTCAGGTAGTAACCCAGAGATTATTACCTCTGTGGTTCTGCTTTTTAATTTGGCCCCTAGCTGCTCACACTCCCTCAGCAGAGCCTCTTTCTTTGTCCTACCTATGTCGTTAGTACCCACGTGGAGCATGACAGCTGGATCTTCCCCCTCCCACTCCAAGTTCCTCCCCAGCCCAGAGGAGATGTCCTTAACCCTGGCACCGGGCAGGCAACACAGCTTTCGGGACTCGCGCTCTCGGCTGCAGAGAACAGTATCTATCCCCCTAACTATACTGTCCCCTACCACACAAAGTCTCTTTTTACCCCCCCCACTTGAATGGCCCCCTGTACCACGGTGCTGTGGTCAGTTTGATCATCCTCCCTGCAGTCCCTGCTCTTGTCCACACGGGGAGTAAGAGTCTCGAACCGGTTGGACAAGAGCAAGGTCTGAGGCTCCTCCATCACTCCATCCTGAGTCTCCATACCTTCCTCACTCGTAGTCACACCCTCCTGTCCCTGACCACGGATCGAATTTGAATTAATTACTCTAATTGGTGTGACTAGCTCCTGGATCGCGGCGTCCAGGTAACTCTCCCCCTCCCTGATGTGTCGCAGTGTCCGCAGCTCGGACTCCAGCTCATCAACGCGGAGCCCACGTTCCTCCAGCTGGAGATGTAGTCGCCGTGGATCACACTGGTGTCCACCAGCTCCCACATGCTGCAGCAGAAACAGCGCCTGCCCTGCCATCTCTAATGTATTTCCTTAATTAGATTTAGTTTTGAGTTATTAATCCCAGCCCCTAATCTAAGGCCCTTAATTTATAGCAAGAAAAGAGAGAGAAACACTCACCAACTAATCACTTCCCTGCCTTCCTGTGACGTCGAATGTAGGAGCGATTGTCAAACAGCGATGAGGGGCGCCATATCTTTTCGCACCAAACTGTTATCATTTCTTTTGTTGAGCCACAGCTTTGTTGTAAACAACCTTTGATGTATCAGCAAACTGCTGCTCTAACACTACTAAGATTGTGCTTTAAAAATTTATATGGAGCTAGAAATTTGGTGCATTCACGCCTCCGGTTAGTGGCCCTGACGTAAATGCCTCACCGCCCGGGTACGACACTGGTAACACCTGCCGCGAAATTCGTCGGGAGTTTAACGATGGCGCTACGGCATTGCGTCCCGATCTCCTGCGCCCGGAGATTGTGATGTCATCGGCGCGCGCAGCACCCCGTCGGCGGCCCGGCCCCGAAATGAGCTCTGGCCCCCTGCAGCAGTGTCGAGCGAAAACAGTGACAGCTTCATGGGACACGTATCGGGTGGCAGGCTGCTACCGGGGCGAAGATTAAAGGCGAGGTGGGCGAGTGCAGACAATAACAATTCACCTTTTCGATGTCGCCCCGGATGCGGGGTCGTGGCCGCGATCGCTCAGCCCGGTGACTCGGCTTTGATCGCGCGGCACACACGGGTCCAGAGTCGGTATCGTGGGCCCTTCCCTTTCAGTGAGGGAGGGGCCCCTCGGGCGTGGCAGTGCTGCAGGGCCCAGTGTACAGCACTGCTGAAACATCCGCCTGCGTTAGCGCCCCAGGAAGGAAGTGAAGCACTTCGCGCCACTCCCTCCCGGGGGCGGTAACCCGAATTTATCGAGCGGGGCGGGATTTCCGCGCCTGGTGCAAAGCTTTGCATCTCCCGGATATTGCCGCCCCCAAACCGGGCGGTAATTAATTTCACCCCCTGTGTGTTTCAATCGGAATAATTCTTTGAGCTCAATATTTCTCCACCTATCTTCTCTCTTCAAATGTGTTTACCTTTACCGTACCTTCCTTCCTTCTCCAACGTAAGCAGCATCATCGAGGGGAAAAGACGGGCTTCCCGAGAACACAATTTAAACCAGTTCTGTCTACATTACTTTTCTGTATTTGCTAGAAATAAAAGTCATGTAAAAACACGTCGATATTCTTACAATGAGGGGTAAAACCGAGGCCCCGCCTGCCTGTTCAGGTGGATATAAAAGTTAGTGGTGTCTGGGCCAACACTCATCCTTCAACCAACACCCCCACCACAGAGGATCTGCTCCCACTGATGTTTCTGAGATCTTGCTGTGTGCAAAGTAACGGCCTCGTGTTCCTGAGAAACAGCGGTGATTACTGTAATGATAAAATGTATCGGGCCCTCCAGATAGGAGGTATAGCACCCCGATCCGTATTGAGAGAAACTGACTGATGAGGAACACCATTTTAATCTGCACCTGCCTGTCTGAGATCTCCCAAACAAATAGAGTTAATTTGAACTGAGAACGTTTGAGAGACTATAACATACGTTTACCTCGGCTGTGAAGCGCATTGGGGGGAGGGGGGGTGTCCTGAGGATAACAGCGATGTATGAAAGCAAGTTCTTTCTTACTTTCTGTTTAAAATTTCAGTGCAACTATTTGTACTGCACTTTTTTTGACAGAAATGTGTCTGTCAAGCCCCACCCCCTGTAAAGCTCCGCCCCCGGTCCCAGCCCTGAATCATTCCCTCCATGTGGTGCCAAGAAGCCGGACCTGTGGCCTGAGACTCCACTCAAGCCCCGACTCTCTTCGCCCGCTTAGGCCCCGGCTCCTACTCTCTCCCCCGCTCCAAGCCTGACCCCTCTTGAGGGGCCAACAGGGGGGTGGAAGAGAGAGAGAGAGAGAGAGAGAGGCTGGGGGAGAGAGAGGGGCTGGGCGAGAGAGAGAGAGAGAGAGAGAGAGAGAGAGAGGCTAGGGGGGAGAGAGAGAGATAGAGAGACTGGGAGAGAGAGAGGCTGGGCGAGAGAGAGAGAGAGAGAGAGGCTAGGGGGGAGAGAGAGAGATAGAGAGACTGGGAGAGAGAGAGGCTGGGGGAGAGAGAGAGAGAGAGAGAGAGAGAGGCTGGGGGAGAGAGAGAGAGAGAGAGAGAGGCTGGGGGAGAGAGAGAGGCTGGGCGAGAGAGAGAGAGAGAGAGAGAGAGAGAGAGAGAGAGAGAGAGAGAGGCTGGGAGAGAGAGAGGCTGGGGGAGAGAGAGAGGCTGGGCGAGAGAGAGGCTGGGAGAGAGAGAGGCTTGGGGAGAGAGAGAGAGAGAGAGAGAGACTGGGAGAGAGAGAGGCTGGGGGAGAGAGAGAGCCTGGGCGAGAGAGAGAGAGAGAGAGAGAGAGGCTGGGAGAGAGAGAGGCTGGGAGAGAGAGAGAGGCTGGGCGAGAGAGAGAGAGAGAGAGAGAGAGAGAGAGAGAGGCTGGGAGAGAGAGAGGCTGGGGGAGAGAGAGAGGCTGGGCGAGAGAGAGAGAGAGGCTGGGAGAGAGAGAGGCTTGGGGAGAGAGAGAGAGAGAGAGAGAGAGAGACTGGGAGAGAGAGAGGCTGGACGAGAGAGAGAGAGAGAGAGAGAGAGAGGCTGGGAGAGAGAGAGGCTGGGGGAGAGAGAGAGGCTGGGCGAGAGAGACAGAGAGAGAGAGAGAGGCTGGGGGAGCGAGAGAGAGAGACTGGGAGAGATAGCGGCTGGGGGAGAGAGAGAGAGCGAGAGAGGCTGGGGGAGAGAGAGGCTGGGGGAGAGAGAGAGAGAGAGAGAGGCTGGGAGAGAGAGAGGCTTGGGGAGAGAGAGAGAGAGAGAGAGACTGTGAGAGAGAGAGGCTTGGGGAGAGAGAGAGAGAGAGAGAGACTGGGAGAGAGAGAGGCTGGGGGAGAGAGAGATAGAGAGAGAGGCTAGGGGGGAGAGAGAGAAAGAGAGGCTGGGTGAGAGAGAGAGAGAGGCTGGGCGAGAGAGAGAGGCTGGGCGAGAGAGAGAGAGAGAGAGAGGCTAGGGGGGAGAGAGAGAGAGAGGCTGGGGGAGAGAGAGAGAGACTGGGAGAGATAGCGGCTGGGGGAGAGAGAGAGCGAGAGAGGCTAGGGGAGAGAGAGAGAGAGAGAGACTGGGGGAGAGAGAGACTGGGGGAGAGAGAGACTGGGAGAGAGAGAGAGGCTGGGGGAGAGAGAGAGAGAGAGAGGCTGGGAGAGAGAGAGGCTTGGGGAGAGAGAGAGAGAGAGAGAGACTGGGAGAGAGAGAGGCTGGGGTAGAGAGAGAGAGAGAGGCTGGGGGAGAGTGAGAGAGAGAGAGAGACTGGGAGAGATAGCGGCTGGGGGAGAGAGAGAGCGAGAGAGGCTGGGGGAGAGAGAGAGAGAGATAGAGATGCTGGGGGAGAGAGAGAGATGCTGGGGGAGAGAGAGAGAGAGAGACTGGGAGAGATAGCGGCTGGGGGAGAGAGAGAGCGAGAGAGGCTGGGGGGGAGAGAGAGAGAGAGAGAGATGCTGGGGGAGAGAGAGAGAGGCTGGGGGAGAGAGAGACTGGGGGAGAGAGAGACTGGGAGAGAGAGAGAGGCTGGGGGAGAGAGAGAGAGGCTGGGGTAGAGAGAGAGAGAGAGGCTGGGGGAGAGTGAGAGAGAGAGAGAGGCTAGGGGGGAGAGAGAGAGAGAGACGGGGGGTGGTGTATCGGAGGGGAGATGGGGAACTCGGGAAAGACGGATCTCGTTCTTCCAACCCCCTACAAGGACATCCAGAAGTCATGACACTGTCACTATTCACTTCATACCCAATAAACCTGTTAACAATCCGTACACAATGCCCCATCTATAGGGGGGTGGGGGGGCGTGAGGAGGGATGCACTTGGACAGGGGTAAGGCACTTTGGCCCTCGCTGTCTTCTGGGGAGTTCTGTCCTCTGTCGCTTCAGGAAGTCAAAATGGATCAAGTTACAATTTGCAAAGTCATAAGACCTTGGGATGGGTGGTTCCAGTGACACATTCCTGTGAAACTTCAGGGTGTGGCTTATCCTGCAAGGGGACCAATCAGAAATAAAGGGTGGTGCATGTTGGCCAATTTTGCAGTACAAATAAGCGCATCCTTAAAATTTCCCTTTTGTGGATCTTTCCGCAGAGACGAGGAAGAAAGTAGACGAGGGCAGGATTGAGCTCTCCCACGGAGACTCCGCTTCAGAAACTGCAGAAACAGTGACGGAGGAGCCCTTCGAAGGGGAGGAAGTTGACGGTGATGAGCTAGAACAGGGAGAAGCAATAGAAGATAATGACTATGAGGATGAAATGGTGAGACCGGGAACTTCAGTAGCAGTTAGAATCTGAGGAATAATGCATCCATCAATTAACAAAAATGGATCTGAGGTTTTCTGAGTTGCTTTGAAGTGCAGTGATACCAGACACAGCAACCGGAGATATAAACTCCTCTTAACTCAGTTTTATCTATGTCACTGTGGTCATTGCTCATAGAAACATAGAAACATAGAAACATAGAAAATAGGTGCAGGAGTAGGCCATTCAGCCCTTCTAGCCTGCACCACCATTCAATGAGTTCATAGCTGAACATGCAACTTCAGTACCCCATTCCTGCTTTCTCACCATACCCCTTGATCCCTCTAGTAGTAAGGACTTCATCTAACTCCCTTATATGAACTTCCCTCCCTTACTCATCATACATTCCCAACACTGCAGCCTCGGTGTCAGCCATGGCTCAGTGGGTAACACCCTTGTCTCTGAGTTAGAAAGCTGCGGATTCAAGTCCCACTCCAGAGACTTGAGCACCAAATCAAGGCTGACACTCCCAGTGCAGTACTGAGGGAGCGCTGTACTGTCGGAAGGGCAGTACTGAGGGAGTGCTGCACTGTCGGAGGGGCAGTACTGAGAGAGTGCTGCACTGTCGGATGGGCAATACTGAGGGAGTGCTGCACTGTCAGAGGGACAGTACTGAGGGAGCACTGCACTGTCGGAGGGGCAGTACTGAGGGAGTGCTGCACTGTCGGAGGGGCAGTACTGAGGGAGCGCCACACTGTCGGAGGGGCAGTACTGAGGGAGCACTGCACTGTTGGAGGGGCAGTACTGAGGGAGCGCTGTACTGTCGGAGGGGCAGTACTGAGGGAGTGCTGCACTGTCGGAGGGGCAGTACTGAGGGAGCGCCGCACTGTCGGAGGGGCAGTACTGAGGGAGTGCCGCACTGTCGGAGGGGCAGTACTGAGGGAGTGCTGCACTGTCGGAGGGGCAGTACTGAGGGAGTGCTGCACTGTCGGAGGGGCAGTACTGAGGGAGCGCTGCACTGTCAGAGGGGCAGTACTGAGGGAGTGCTGCACTGTCGGAGGTGCTGTCTTTCAAATGAAACATTAAATCAAGGCTCCATCTGCTCTCTCAGGTGGATGTAAAAGATCCCACGGCACTATCTGAAGAAGAGCAGCAGAGTTCTTCCCGGTGTCCTGGGCAATACATATCCCTCAACCATCACTAAAAACAGATTACCTGGTCATTTATCTCATTGCTGTTCATGGGAGTTTGCTGTGCACAAATTGGCAGTCTCCTTTGGCACATTACAACAGGGCTTTGTTGGCTGTGAAGCACTTTGGGATGCCCTGAGGTGTGATAGAAATGTAAACTCTTCTTAACCTCTTTGGGTTTCCCAGAAATCAGTAGTGTGGTTCAAAGAGACCCGTCTCTCAGCGTCGGAACACCCTGGTCCATATCGATTAGGCATACCATTTAAGATCCGATAACTTAACACAGAGAATTTATCTTCAAATGAATCCCACAGATAATAAGCCCCACTATTAATAAAAACATGCACAGAACTACCTTCTGCTAGTGTCAGCTGTGGCTCAGTGGGTAGCACTTTCTTCTCTGAGTCAGAAGATTGTCGGTTCAAATCCCATGCCAGAGACTTGAGCACAAAAGTCCAGGCTGACAATCCCAGTGCAGTGCTGAGGGAGGTACTGTCTTTCGGATGAAACATAAAAGATCCCATGCCACTATTTTGAAGAAGAGCGGGGGAGTTATCCCCGGTGTCCTGGCCAATATTTATCCCCCAATAACGCAACAAAAACAGATCATCCGTAATTATCATGGTGCTGTGTGTGGGAGCTTGCTGTGCGCAAATTGGCTGCCGCATTTCCTACATTACAACAGTGACTACACTTCAAAAAGTACTTAATTGGCCGTAAAGCGCTTTAGGACGTCCGGTGGTCGTGAAAGGCACTATATAAATGCCCCTGTCTTTAACAGCTAGATACATAACTCCACCACCAGAGGGTGCAATAGACAGCACTCTCTGGCTGAGATCCTTGAGCGTTTAACGATTAGGAAACGCCTCAGTAAAGTAGTTTTTTATGTACTTGCCTCCTGTTGCAGTTGTTGTAAAATAACACTTGCACTGTGTTGAGCTGGATTTATCTCTTATAGCACCAGTTGCACATTATACAGCCTTGAAAATCCATATGGTTACTCGCTGCTTGAAAAGGACATTTTTGTAACTTGCTTAACCAACTATAAAAAAAATGTTTTTCAAAAGTTGATTCATGATCTCATTAAAAAATAAAACTGGACCAAAGTGCAACTCCTTCAATAGAAACAGAAGATGCTGGAAGTGTGCGACCAGCCCATCAGTAACTTTAATAGACGAGATCATGCTCCAAGACTGAATACCTGCTGCACATTCCTGCCATTCCAGAGCCGGCGCCAGGAACATTAAGTCGTACAGTTTTATCCATGTAATGTGATATGTCCTTACTATACAGTATAAATGCACACGAGGCCCATACTTGAGAGAAGGTCACTCTGTGACCAGTTACCTTTATTACCAAGACCTCAAGTGATGAAGGTGGGTGGAGCTTCCCCTTTTATACCTGAAAGTCCAGGTTAGGAGTGTCTCCCACAAGTTCACCCCCTTGTGGTCAATGTTCTCAAGGTGAACAACTTAGGTCAGTTTATACATGGGTCACAATGATAGTTGAATACATGACATCAACTTCCCCCCCCAAAGTCTTATTGGAATCACAGGTTAAGTCTCTCTGGTCGTTTACGCTCCCTTGTAGAGCGCCTGAGTTGGGGCTCCGGTTGTTGGGCGCTGGCCTGAGTGTCTGCTGTTTGCGGTGCCTCAGGCCTGTCCAGACTGCCCACAGTGACTGGGCTCTCCTCCACTTGGTTCCAGTGTTCGGTCATCTGTGGTGGAGTAAACTCTACGGCGTGTTCTTCCTCTGCTTCTTCTATGAGGTTGCTGAACCTCCCTTTAGTTTGATCCATATGTTTATGGCCGATTTGTCCATTGGTAAGTTTAACTACCAGAATCCTATTCCCCTCTTTAGCAATCACAGTGTCTGCGAGCCATTTGGGCCCTGCAGCGTAATTAAGGACAAAAACAGGGTCATTGACATCAATACATCGCGCCCTCGCATTCCTGTCATGGTAGTCACATTGTGACTGACGCCTGCTCTCAACAATTTCTTTCATAGTAGGGAGTATAAGGGATAACCTGGTTTTGAGCGTCCTTTTCATTAGCAGCTCTGCGGGTGGAACCCCTGTGAGCAAATGTGGTCGGGATCTATTGGCCAACAGGAGGCATGATAAGCGGCTTTGTAGGGATCCCCCTTGGATTCTGAGCATCCCCTGTTTGATTATCTGCACTGCTTGTTCCACCTGGCCATTTGAGGCCGGCTTGAACGGTGCTGTTCTGACATAGTTGATTCCATTGCCTGCCATGAAGTCCTGGAATTCAGTGCTTGTGAAGCACAGGCCATTGTCGCTGACCAAGTTGTCTGGTAGACCGTGGGCGTCGAACATTGCCCGTAGACTTTCTACCATGGCAGAGGATGTGCTTGAATTTAAAATGGCACACTCAATCCATTTGAAGTAGGCATCTACTACAACCAAAAACATTTTTCCCATGAAAGGACCTGCGTAGTCCACATGGATCCGTGACCATGGCTTGACGGGCCAGGACCAGGGGCTAAGGGGGGCTTCCCTGGGCACATTGCCCAGCTGAGTACATGTGTTGCACCTGCGAACACAAAATTCCAGGTCTGCATCTATCCCTGGCCACCAAACGTGTGAACTGGCAATTGCCTTCATCATGACAATGCCCGGGTGCTCATTGTAAAGTTCTCTGATAAACACCCCTCTGCCCCTCTGGGGCATGACTACTCGGTTTCCCCACAGTAGACAATCGGCCTGAATCGAGAGTTCATCCTTGCGCCTATGAAACGGTTTAAATTCCTCAGGGCATGCCCCGTACGTGGCTGCCCAGTCCCCATTCAGGACACATTTCTTAACTAAAGACAGTAGCGGGTCTTTATTTGTTATTTATTATTCTGACGGGCTGTCACAAGTGAGCCTTCGCTTTCGAAAGCTTCAACAGCCATGACCATCTCAGCAGCATGCTCAGTTGCCCCCTCAGTAGTGGCTAGTGGGAGCCTGCTGAGTGCACCGAAGTTTCTTACACGGGTCATATAACGTTAACAGTTTGTTGGAGCATAACAAATTGCGTGCTCTATCAAAAGTCCTTTCCTGGTTGACCTCCCAGACCCAATCACGACCTTGCGTAGGAGCACATGTAGCAGCTCTAACAGCATGCTCAATTTGGGAAGAAAGTTTCCAAAATAGTTCAGGAGCCCGAGGAACGAACGCAGCTCCGTCGTGTTCCGAGGTCTGGGTGCTCTCTGGATCGCTTCCGTTTTGGACGCCCTAGGTCTAGATCCCGTCTGCTGCTACCCTCCTCCTCAGGAATTCTATCTCTGGAGCTAGGAAGACGCACTTCGCCTTTTTCAGTCGCAGCCCTACCCGGTCCAGTCTGCGTACCACCTCCTCCAGGTTCACGACCCATGATGAGGATGTCGTACTGAAAAACCACCGTCCTTGGAATCGACTTGAGGAGGCTTTCCATATTTCGCTGAAAAATCACGGCGGCCGAACGAATCCCGAATGGACATCTGTTATACTCAAACAACCCCTTGTGTGTCATGATGGTGGTCATCTTCTTCGACTCACTCGCCAGCTCCTGGGTCATGTAAGCTGAGGTCAGGTCCAATTTTGAAAAAAATTTGCCACCGGATAGCGTCGCGAAACGGTCCTCCGCTCTCGGTAGCAGGTACTGGTCTTGGAGTGACACCCGATTGATGGTGGCCTTGTAATCACCACATATCCTGACCGACCCATCCGCCTTGAGCACCGGCACAATCGGGCTCGCCCAGTCACTGAATTCGACTAGCGAGATGATGTCTTCCCTCAGCAGGCGGTCCAATTCGCATTCTATCTTTTCCCGCATCACGTACGGTATCGCTCTGGCTTTGTGGTGTACTGGCCTGGCATCCGGATTTATGTGAATCACTACCTTGGCCCCCATGAAAGTGCCGATGCCGGGTTGAAATAATGAGTCAAATTTGTCCAGGACCTGTGAGCATGATACTCGCTCCACAGAAGAAATTGCATTGACATCGCCCCATTTCCAGTTCATGACAGCAAGCCAAATCCTCCCCAGTAGTGCGCGACCGTCCCCCGGGACAATCCAGAGTGGCAACCTGTTCTCCGAATCTTTGTGGGTCACAACTACCGTGGCTCTGCCTAGCACCGGAATGATCTCCTTTGTATATGTCCGTAGCTGTGCGTCAATCGGCAATAATTTTGGCCTCCTGGCCTTGGACACCCACAACCTTTCGAACTGTTTGATACTCGTCAGGGACTGGCTGGCCCCCGTGTCTAGCTCCATTAATACTGGGATGCCATTGAGGAGCACTTTCATCATTATCGGTGGCGTCCTGGTGTATGAACTGTATATGTGCTCAACATGAACTCACTGAACTTCAGCTTCCAGCGATTTCCCTCAGTATTCATTTGGCCTCGTAGAGCTTACATCGGGCCCGTCCTCCTCGTACATCAACCTGGCTGCAGGCTTCCTGCACATACGTGCCAAGTGACCGCTGACATTACAGTTTCTGCAGGTATATTGCTGATACCTGCAAGCTCTGGCTGGGTGTTTGCCTCCACACCTCCAGCATGAGCTGGAGGCCCCGTTGTTGGAAACAAAAGGTCCATTACCAGTTGATCGTCTCTGACTGTCTCTGTAACTGTCCTTAAGCATACCATTGACAGGTGTTGATGGCCCCATTACTGGCCGCATTGTCCATTGCAATGGCATGAATTGCCATTCAGCTAGCCATTGTCTCGGTTGAATTCCCCCTTTGGATTCGACTACATGCTGGGGCATGTCCGATTGCCCTTGTCTGCCTAGAGAACTGTGTGCCGTGTTAACAATGTTGACTCCCTGGCCGTTTGCCACATTTGAGCCAAGATTTTTGTCATACATCATTCTGGTCTCTTCCTCCCCTGAGATAAATGTCTGGGCTATCAGAGCCGCCGCTTCCAAGGTCAAGTCTTTGGTCTCAATCAGTTTCCTGAAAACCCCAGCGTGCCCGATGCCCTCAATAAAAAAGTCTCGCAGCATCTCCGCTCTGCATGCATCTGGGAACTTACATAGGCTCGCCAGTCGCCAGAGATCTGCCACAAAGTCAGGAACGCTTTGCCCTTCTCGCCGCCGGTACGTGTAAAACTGGTGTCTCACCATGTGCATGCTGCTCACCGGTTTAAGGTGTTCCCCGATCAATTTACTGAGCTCTTCAAACGTCTTGTCCGCCGGCTTCTCTGGCGCTAGAAGGTCCTTCATCAGGGAGTACGTCCTGGATCCACAAACCATCAGGAGATGAGCCCTGCGTTTGTCGGCCGAATCCTGTCCCAGCCATTCCTTAGTGACAAAACTTTGCTGTAGTCTCTCAATAAAGTCGTCCCAATCATCACCAACACAGTACCTCTCTTCTGTGCTGCTGGTGGCCATGCTCGCGTGCTTTAAATCCCAGTTTCTCATCGCCAATAATATGTCCTTACTATTCGGTATAAATGCACACGAGGCCCATACTTGAGAGAAGGTCACTCTGTGACCAGTTACCTTTATTACCAAGACCTCAAGTGATGAAGGTGGATGGAGCTTCCCCTTTTATACCTGAAAGTCCAGGTTAGGAGTGTCTCCCACAAGTTCACCCCCTTGTGGTCAATGTTCTCAAGGTGTACAACTTAAGTCATCTTATACATGGGTTACAATGATAGTTGAATATATGACATAATGTTTTGACAGTAAGTCCTGTCCTCGCTCTCCATTTTAAAGAACGTACGATAAATCAAAAGCGAGAGGAGAAAGAAAGAACTTGCATTTATATAGCGCCTTTCGAGAGTTCAGAATGTCTCAAAGCGCTTTACAGCCAATGAAGTACTTTTTGAACTGTGGTCACTGTTGTAATGTAGGAAATGCTGCAACCAATCTTTGCACAGCAAGCTCCCACAAAGAGCAATGTGATAATGATCAGATCATCTGTTTTAGTGATGTTGATGGAGGGATAAATATTGGCCCAGGACACCGAGGATAACTCCCCCGCTCTTTTTCAAAATAGTGCCATGGGATCGTTTAAGTCCACCTGAGAGGGCAGACGGGGCCTCGGTTTAACGTCTCGTCTATCTCTGCTTTTCTCTGATTTTTTTTATATATCACTCTGTGCCAATTGCATCCCCTTGTTCAGCTTGGCTCAGTGGGCAGCTCTCCTCTCTGAGTCAGATGGTCATGGGTTCCAGCCCCACTCCAGAAACTAGAGCACAACATCTAGGCTGTGCTCTAGTCTCTGGAGTGCTGAGGGAGCGGTATTGTAGGAGGTGCCCTTCTGCCCTCAGGTAACATTTTTTTTAAAAATCCCATGGCCCTATTTGAAGAAGATCAGGAAATTCCCCTTGGCCTTGTCCTTTGGCATACATTAATCCCTCAACCAACAGATTCATCAGTCATTTATCTCATCGCTGGAACCTTCATGTGTACACTGTTTGCCTTCAAAACTGCAGCAACGGGGCTTTAAAATTACTTCTGTAACTATAAAACGCTTTTGGACGTCCTGAGATAGTGAAGGGTGCTATATAAATGCAAGTTCTTTCGTTCATTCTTTCTCTCCTTCAGTCTCCTTTTCTCGTTCTTCTTTCTATTTATTTTTTTCCTTCTCTCCTTCTCTCTCCTGTTACTTTCATTCTCTCTTTCTTTTCCTCTTCCTTTCTCTCTCTTTCTTTCTGTCCATCTCTGCTACGTTTTCTTTCTGTCTGTACTTTTCACTGTTTATCCATTTTCTCTCTCTCTCTGAGAATGATGAAATCATTCTGTAAATGAGAACAACAGCAGAATGATGATTAAGTTCAATAAAATCAAACCATTCTCATGCTGGAATCATAAATGGATGAAATCTTTAAACTTCTTGCAACATAAATGGAGTCACCATCTGGGTGACTGTTGTGTGCCGTGTAGCTGTATGACTCTGTCACCAGGTTGCTGGGATGTCCCCCTCTCTCCCTCTCCCACCATCAGCAGCTCTACAACATCAGAGATCGCCAGTGCCCCCTCCTCGGTTGGAGTCAATTGAGAGAAGACTGGAGGGCCTCCGGTTCTCTCCCTCTCCTCATTGTTCTGGGCTCTCTTCTCCTACAAGGAGGGAAAGAAGGGAACTCTGAGTGAGAGTGACGGAATGAGTGCAAGGAATGGATGGGTTACATCTGTAGAGGGTGACTCTGAGGGAGTGGCGTGACATTGTCAAACGGCCTCCTTGTGTGGTGTTACTTGCTAGGATTGCATTAGGATGAAGGGGAAGTGTCAGCGGTGGTTAGTCAGATGGGGATGAGAGTAGGTGCATGGACAGTGAGGGCTGGGTGTTACTGCAAGGTAGGTTGGTGTGAGGAGTGATGTGCAGGAGTAGGCTTGGGAAGGTAGAGTGATGGGGTGGGGCTGACGGACATGTGTGGCGTTGCAGTCACCTTTCCTGACCTCGTCAGGTCATTGAAACTCTTGCGGCACTGAATCCAGGTCCTCCTCACCGCCTCCCTGCTGCAAACCCCCTCTGCGATGTCTAGCCATGCCCTCTGTGTGTCTCAGGCTGGTCTTTTTCTGCCATCCGCAGGGAAGGGGATCTCCTTGCGTGCCCTGCCTCCCTGACCAGCACTTCCAGGAAGGCATCTGGGAACGTCGGGGCTGCCCTCTGCCATCGCGTTGCCAGCACCCACAGAATCGTCAATTTTATTCAGCAATTTGTGGCTCTGGAAATCACCTTCAACACTCCTGCAGCAACCTGCAAGTGTGATGTGTGCAAGGCCGCTTTAAGTATCCACGCTGGAAACGAGTGATGTCACGGGACCCGCTCCAGTTAATTGTCCGGGACACTTTTGGGCTGATGCCATTGAGTTAGACGCGCAGTGCAGAACTCACTGTTCAAACCTTCGGGAAGGCGTCCCACACACACCTGATCCGACTCCAAGGGAAGGATTCCAGCCTCAAGGTCCAGCGCACTTCAACAATGAGTCACTCAATATTTTATTTTTATGAACAAACCCAGCGGACTGATGGGAGACCTACCTCTGTATTTTGCCATTCAGCCTGAATTCCACACTTGCCCCGATTTACCCCCAATGGTCCAAGGCTTTCATTGTGCAGCTGTTGTCAGGCGGAGGGAGGGCTGTCTCTGCATTGGGGAGAAGACGTACAGTTTCCTTATTCCCTTTCAGGAACCCGGGCACATGGCGAGCTTGCTGCATGGAAGGTCTCACTTCAGATGGATTGAGCGGGATCTGAGCAACCTGTTTATTTTCTCCCTGAGCCTCCTCTCGTGCTGTTTGATCTCGTGCTCTCTGATACATTGCAGTCATTTATCATATCTTGTGTGAAGGAAACCCTTTGCCTGACACGGAAATGCTGTAAGTAGGCACCGTGGTGTTCAATCTGTATTGATTGAGAATGTGATAAAGCGTGGAAGAATCACGGCACTTTCTGCATACTAATATTAAACAGACCACTGGGATGGCGGATGCAGACTCTGCCGAGCGTGTCAAGCACATTTTCCAGACAAGCATCCAAATCAGAAAAAGAAGCAACTCGTTTATTAAACTCAGAACATTTTACATCGAATTTACAGACAGAAACAGGCCATTCGGACCCACGGGTCCGTGCCGGGGTTTATTCTCCACACCAGCCCCCTCCCACCCCTCTTCATCTCACCCCATCACCATATCCTTCTATTCCTTTCTCCCTCATGTGTTTATCCAACTTCCCCTTAAATGCATCGATACTATTCGCTTCAACCCCTCTCTGTGGGAGCGAGTTCCACATTCTCACCCCTCTCTGGGTAAAGAGGTTTCTCCTGAATTCCCCATTGGATTTACTAGTGACTATCTTTTTTTTTTGGTCCCTAGTTCTTGTCTCCTCCACAAGCAGAAACATCTTCTCTACGTTTACCCTTTCATAATGTTAAAGACCTCAATCAGGTCCCCCCTCGGTCTTCCTTTTTCTAGAGAAAAGCCACCCACTGTATTTCTCCATAGTTATAACCTCTCAGTTCTGGTATCATTTTAGTAAGTGGTTATTGCACCTTCTCCGTGACCTCTATATCCTTTTTGTAATGTGGAGACCGGAACTGCGCGCACTACTCCAAGGGTGGTCTGAACACGGTCTTATGCACGTTTAACATGAGCTCCGTGTTTTGTTTACATTGACTGAAGTCTTTGCGTGAAGAGATAACTCAACGGCCCGCTGGTATTTCACCAAGGGGCCGTCCGTTCAGCGTGAGCCTCGGCGGTAAGTGTGAAGGGGGGCACAGCTGAACCCCATCCGATCCTTTAGTTGTCGGCTGTGGCTCGGAGGGTAGCGCTATCGTCTCTGATTCAGAAGGTAGTGGAGACTTGAGCACAAAATCCAGGCTGACACTCCCAGTGCAGTGCTGAGGGAGTGCTGCACTGCCGGAGATGCCGTCTTTCAGATGAGACGTTAAACCGAGGCCCCGTCTGCTCTCTCTCAGGTGGACATAAAAGATCCCAGCATACTATTTGAAGAAGGGCAGGGGAGTTCAACCTGGTGTTCTGACCAACGCCCCTAAAATACAGATTCTCTGCTCATTCTCACATTGCAGCAGCCAATTTGCGCACAGCATTGTACCACAAACAGTAATGTGATAATAACCAGATAATCTGTTTTAGTGATTTTGGTTGAGGGCCAGGACACTGGGAGAACTCCCCTGTTCTTCATCAAATAGTGGCATTGGGATTTTTTTATTTTTACCTGAGAGGGCAGGTTTCATGTCTCATCTGAAAGACGGCACCTCCGACAGAGCAGCGCTCCCTCAGTACTGCCCCTCTGACAGTGTGGCGCTCCTTCAGTGCTGCCCCTCCAACAGTGCAGCTCTCCCTCAGTATTGCCCCTCCCACTGTGCGGTGCTCCCTCAGTACTGCCTCTCCGACCGTGCAGCACTCCTTCAGTACTGCCCCTCAGACAGTGTAGCACTCCTTCAGTACTGCCCCTCAGACAGTGCAGCACTCCCTCAGTACTGCCTCTTCGACTGTGCGGTGCTCCCTCAGTACTGCCCCTCTAACAGTGCAGCGCTCCCTCAGTACTGCCCCTCCGACAGTGCAGCACTCCCTCAGTACTGCCTCTCCGACAGTGCAGCACTCCTTCAGTACTACCTCTCCGACAGTACAGCGCTCCCTCAGTACTGCCCCTCCGACAGTGCAGCACTCCTTCAGTACTACCCCTCCGACAGTACAGCGCTCCCTCAGTACTGCCCGTCTGACAGTGCAGCATTCCCGCAGTACTGCCCCTCTGACAGTGCGGCACTCCCTCGGTACTGCCCCTCCGACAGTGCAGCGCTCCCTCAGTACTGCCCCTCTGACAGTGCGGCACTCCCTCGGTACTGCCCCTCTGACAGTGCAGCATTCCCGCAGTACTGCCCCTCTGACAGTGCGGCGCTCCCTCAGTACTCCCCCTCCGACAGTGCAGCGCTCCCTCAGTACTACACTGGGAGTTTCAGCCTAGATTTTTGTGCTCAAGTATCTCGAGTGGGACTTGAACCCACAACCTTGTAACTCAGATGTGAGAGTGCTGCCCACTGAGCCAAGGCTGGCACCTGTGACAGTGCGGCACTCCCTCAGTACTGCCCCTCCGACAGTGCAGCACTCCCTCAGTGACACACTGGAGTAGCTTCATTGAAGTATCAAACTCCCATTGTGGGAGGTTCCCTAAGCACACCAGTCTGACCCAGAGCACCACAAGCCCGGCCAGGCGCCCGCTGAAATAACAGCAACATTTAGACTGATGCTGTCCATACTTACCGAGGAGGTAAGAAATATATTGAACACATGAACTCGTATTCTTGGCCCAGCTTGTGTCCCAGGCCCGAAGCCATCATTTTGCAGGTGTTAGCTAGAATACCATTACCGTGATAGAGTTGCTTAGCCTCAACACCTGGCTTTTTATGTTTAATTTTATGCTGTATTCTCGCACATACAGATCTCATTAAGACACAAACTTAGTTGCCTGCACTGTGTTGTAATGAGGCAAACAGAATATCTGTTTTCGATTTTATGTTATGGTATGATTGCGCTAGGATGAGGGTGAGTGTGAGGGGTGGCTAGTGAGATGGGGAAGTGATAATGTAGATAGAGAGAGAGGGATGGGTGGAGATGCAAGGTAAGTTGGTGTGAGTGAGGATGTGCAGGAGTAGGGTTGGGAAGGCAGAGTGATGGGGATGTGATGAGTGGCACAGCAGGATGAGGTTGGGTGTGGCTTTGCAGTAACGTTTCGTGATCCACTGAGATCACTGAAAGGTTTGTGCCACTGCAGCCTGGTCCTCCTGACCACATCCCTGCTTGTGCCCTCCTGTACAATGTGCAACCAGGCTGTGTTGGTGTCCTGGGGAGGTCTCTTCTGCCCATTGGAAGGGAAGAGAACCTCCCTGCATGCTGTGACTCCCTCCATAAGCAAACGGATGGAGTTGTGGGAGAGCCTGGGTGCAGCCCTGCACCTCTGTGCTGTTTGTCAGTGTTTGCAGCACCTTAATGCTGTAGAACACCGACAGCACAACTGTCAAAAGAAAGTTGGCCATGGCCCCTTTAAGGAAACCAGCTGATGATGCGTCATCACATGACATCACCAGACCCACTTTCTCTAATTGGCTGGGAAACTCACTGGGCCTCATCAAGGGAAATTCATTGCACAGTGTGGGATGGATCCAGCAGCGGGGTTGGGACCCACCACAGACCCACGGCCTAAGCTTTACAAGGGCAACTACTGACCGGGCTGGCCAGGCCAGACTGGGCCTGCGGCAGACAGTGAGAGAACCAACACATCGGACATACAGCACAGAAACAGGCCATTCGGCCCAAACAATCCATGCCGGCATTTATGCTCCACTCGAGCCTCCTCACCTCTTTCCTCATCTAAATCTATCAGCATAACCCTCTATTCCCTTCTCCCTCATATGTTTATCTAGCCTCCCCTTAAATGCATCGATACTATTTGCTTCAACCACTCCCTGTGGTAGCGAGTTCCACATTCTCACCACTCTCTGGGTAACACGAGGCAAAAATCTACTTGACCTTGTACTCACCAATCTATCTGTTGCAGATGTATCTGTCCATGACAGCATTGGTAGCAGTGACCACTGCACAGTCCTTGTGGAGACAAAGTCCTGTCTTCACATTCTGTTGTGAAGCACTACCACCGTGCTAATTGGGATAGATTCAGAACAGATCTAGCAGCTCAAAAGTGGGCATCCATGAAGTGCTGTGGGCCATCAGCAGCAGAATTGTATACCACCATAATCTGCAACCTCATGGCCCAGCATATCCCTCACTCTACCATCACCATCAAGCCAGGGGACCAACCCTGGTTCACTGAGAAATGCAGGACAGCATGCCAGGAGCAACACGTAAAATTGAGGTGACAACCTAGGGAAACTGCCACACAGGACTACATGCATGCTATACAACAGGAGCAGCATGCTATAGACAGAGCTAGGAAATCCCACAATCAACGGATCAGACCAAAGTCCTGCCATATCCAGTCGTGAATGGTGGTGGACAATTAAACAACTAACTGGAGGAGACAGCTCCATGAACCTTCCTGTCCTCAATGATGGCAGAGCCCAACGCGCAAGTGACAAGGCTGATGAGTTTACAACCATCTTCAGCTAGAAGTGCCAAGCGGATGATCCATATCGGCCTCCTCCTGAGGTCCCCACCATCACAGAAGCCAGTCTTCAGCCAATTCGATTCACTCCCCATGATATCAAGAAATGGCTGAGTGCACTGGATACAGCAATGGCTATGGGCCCTGACAACATCCCGGCTGTCGTGCTGAAGACTTGTGCTCCAGAACTAACCGTGCCTCCAGCCAAGCTGTTCCAGTGCAGCTACAATTCTGGCATCTATCCGACAATGTGGAAAATTGTCCAGGTATGTCCTGTCCACAATAAGCAGGACAAATCCAATCCGGCCAATTACCGCTCCATTAGTCTACTCTCAATCATTAGCAAAGTGATGGAAGATGTCAACAGCAGTGCTATCAAGCGGCACTTATGCACCAATAACCTGCTCACCAATGTCCAGTTTGGGTTCCGCCAGGACTACTCGGCTTCAGAACTCATTATACCCTTGGTCCAAACATGGACAATAGAGCTGAATTCCAGAGGTGAAGTGAGAGTGACTGCCCTTGACATCAAGGCAGCATTTGACCGAGTGTGGTATCAAGTTGCCCTAGTAAATCTGAAGTCAGTGGGAATCAGGGGGAAAACTTTCCATTGGCTGGAGTCATACCCAGCACAAAGGAAGATGGTTGCGGTTGTTGGAGGTCAATCATCACAGCCCCAGGACATCGCTGCAGGAGTTCGTCAAGGCAGTGTCCTAGACCCAGCCATCTTCAGCTGCTTCATCAATGACCTTCCCTCCATCATAAGGTCAGAAGTGGGGATGTTCGCTGATGACTACACAGTGCTCAGTGCCATTCGGAATTCCTCAGATAATAAAGCAGGCCATGCCCCAATGCAGCAAGACCTGGATGACATTTAGGCTTGGGCTGATAAGTGGCAAGTACCATTGGTGCCAAACAAGTGCCAGGCAATGACTACTTCCAACAAGTGAGATTCTAATCACTGGCCCTTGACATTGAATGACATTACCATTGTCGAATCCCCCACCATCAACATCCTGGGGGTCACCATTGATCAGAAACTTAATTGGACGATCCACATAAATATTGTGGGTACAAGAGCAGGTCAGAGGCTGGGTATTCTGCGGCGAGTGTCTCACCTCCAGACTCCCCAAAGCCTTTCCACCATCTACAAGGCACAAGTCAGGAGTGTGATGGAATACTCCCCACTTGCCTGGATGAGTGCAGCTCCAGCAACACTCAAGAAGCTCGACACCATCCCAGACAAAGCAGCCCGCTTGATTGGCAGCTCATCCACCCCCTTCAACAATCACTCCCTCCACCACCGGCGCCCCCTGGCTGCAGTGTGTATCATCTACAAGATGCATTGCGGCAACTTGCTAAGGCTTCTTCGGCAGCACCTCCCAAACCACCACCCTTTGCCACCTAGGAGGACAAGGGCAGCGGGCGCATGGAAACACCACCCCCTCCAACTTACCAGTATTTTAATCCAACCTCACGACCCACACTCACAACTTATTGCATATGCGCGGCTGACTATGGTTCCTGGCCACTGTCTGAGACTCTTTGCAAGCCCAGCTTCCTATTTGACCCTCAGCGAAGCTTCAGATCCTATATCATCTCCATCACCATGACCACTACTTCCAGCTCAGTAATATCACCTTTTTCTGCCTCTGCCTCAGCCCATCTGCTGCTGAAACCCTCATCCATGCTTTTGTTACCTCGAGACCCGACTATTCCAATCCTCTCCTGGCCGGCCTCCAACTGTGCACCCTCCATAAATTTGTGCTCATCAAAACTCGGCAGCCCATGTTCTAACTCGCACCAAGTCCCATTCACCCATTGCCCCCTGTGCTCGCTGACCTACATTGGCGCCGAGTCGAGCAGTACCTCAAATTTAAAATTTTCATCCTTGTGTTGAAATCCCTCCGTGGCCTCACCCCTCCTTACCTCTGTAAACCCCTCCAGCCTTACAACCCTCCAAGAACTATGTGTTCCTGCAAATCTAGCCTCTTGAGCATCCTGAATTTATTCACCCCATCATTGGCAGCCGTGCCTTCAGCTGCCTGGGCCCTAAGCTCTGGAATTCCCCCCCCTAGACCTCTCACTACCTCTCTCTCCGCCTTTAAGACACTCCTCAAAACCTACCTTTTTGACCTAGCTTTTGGTCATCTGCCCCAATACCTCCTTGTGTGGCTCAGTCTCAAATTTTGTTTTATAATGTTCCTGTGAAGCACCTTGAGATGTTAAAGGTGCTATATAAATTCAAATTATTGTTGTTGCTTTCTTTTAAGTACAAGTTGTTCTTGTTGAGAAACTGCAGCATTTAACGAACATTGATCACCTACCAATCGAAAATAAGACCCAGGTTCATCTCGTTCACCTGCCATCCAGTGATAATGGAGTTGTTGACCAATAACAGCAATCACTCTCTATCAATGAGTCTACAACAGACCCAGACACGAGACGAGAAAAAGCCCCCAGTGGGGGAGAGCTTTGAGAACCACGGGTCCAAACTTCCATAACTTTCAGGTTCATTGTCCAACCTGTTATTTGAAGAAGTCCAGTTGTCACCTCAGTAACTGATTTTCCTGGGAGTCTGTTCTTGAAGAGGCTTTCTCATCTCCACTCCTGCTTGAAGCCTGTTGATCTCCGTAATTGTGTCCTTGAGTCCTGTGCTGATGGTTTGTACTCTCACCCTCGTTGCCCAGATGAGTGGAAGTGTTAATATATTTCCCTTCTCTGTTTGCAGGAGACCAACCACAGAGTAGAAACAGAGGCAACATTAGAATAGAAGGTATTTAATTTGCTTTCTCTTCTGAAATTTTCTTTTTTTTTTGCTTGTTGTGACTTTGAATCCATCGTGCATTTCACAATCGCCCTCAATAAATAACTTGCTATGTGGAGTTATGTGAATTTGTCCAGTCAGTAACTAGCAATTTAAGGTTGTGCACCTGGTGGCTGGTCCTTTGCACCACCCATACAGTCCCACCCAACCCTGACATCTCCCCTCTCCCACTCCTGTACCTATGGATCTACATAAATAAAATTGCAGAGTGAGTACTGACACCACTACATCAGCCAATGAGATGGAGACGGGGTGGGACAGGATTTAGGGCAAATAGAGCCTATTTTACAACAAACAACAAACAGAATTTATTTTACAACAACCAATAAACAGAATCTGTTTTACAACAAACAATAAACAGAATCTATTTTACAACAAACAACAAACAAAATCTATTTTTCAACAAACAACAAACAAAATCTATTTTTCAACAAACAACAAACCGAATCTATTTTACAACAAACAACAAACAGAATCTATTTAAAACAGTCTATTTTACAACAGAGTCTGTTTAACAGCAAACAGAATCTATTTAAACAGAATCTCGATGAACTCCAGCAAACTGAGCTCATGACCAAAAACTACAGCAAAGTCTCCCGATAATAGCAGGATTATTTTTCTAGCAAAATACAGTGAGTGAAGGATAGTCACACGATACAAATAATATGCGAAAAATCAATCCGAGTCTCTTACAGCTGTGCAGTCTCCAGGCGTGATTGACCGGGGGAAATCCCCAATCATCTCCATTGTGTCTATATGCTGTCATAAAATTGTATAGGTGGGCTAAATAATGGCCAATAAAACCTAATGCGGACAAGTGTAGAGTATAGCACAAATGAAGAAAAGATAGAGGGCCCACAGACTCCAAGAATGATGTTGAAATAACTACAGATGAAGCCAAAAGAGACCTGGGAGTCAGTAGACTCAACATTCAACATGTCCAACCAATGCAGAGCACCAATCAGCAAAGACAATACAATGTTGAAGTCCATCGCCAGAACAGTGTGTACAGGTGAGAAGGGTTTGTGCCCCAGCTGCACGTTGCTGAGGTCGGGCTGAGCATCAGGTCCAGTTGCGGCTCGGAACACCAGAGAGATATTCAAGGGCTGGGGGCAGTGTAGAGAATCATCGTGAGAACGAGCTCCATGTTGGGGCTGTGAGTTATAACAAAAGACTGTGAAAACTTGAGCTATTCAACCTTGGAAGGAAGCATCTGAGAGGTAAGCTTATCGAGGTACACATAAAATAGACTGGAAAAGAGTGAATTTGAAATATTACTATGAGTAGATTGTAAGAGTAGCACAAGAGATGTAGGTTCAAACTAGAATAAGGCAAATTTAGGGATCTCTGGGAGTGGGTTAGTGTTCGGGATCTCTGGGAGTGAGCCATTATTCGGGATCTCTGGGAGTGGGTCAGTATTCGGGATCTCTGGGAGAGAGCCATTATTCGGGATCTCTGGGAGTGAGTCGATATTTGGGATCTCTGGGAGTGAGCCATTAATAAAGGATGATATCAGGGCAGTTGTGAGAGACGATATTGACAAAATGTTGAATCATTGTGGGTGGAGATTAGAGATAGTAAGGGGAAAAAGTCACTGGTGGGCATAGTTTATAGGCCCCCAAATAATAACTTCACGGTGGGGCGGGCAATAATCAAGGGAATAATGGAGGCATGTGAAAAAGGAACGACAGTAATCATGGGGGATTTTAACCTACATATCGATTGGTCAAATCAAATCGCACGGGGTAGCCTGGAGGAGGAATTCATAGAATGCATACGGGATTGTTTCTTAGAACAGTATATTACAGAACCTACAAGGGAGCAAGCTATCTTAGATCTGGTCCTGTGTAATGAGACAGGAATAATAAATGATCTCCTAGTAAAAGATCCTCTCAGAATGAGTGATCACAGTATGGTTAAATTTGTAATACAGATTGAGAGTGAGGAAGTTGTGTCTCAAACGAGCGTACTATGCTTAAACAAAGGGGACTACAGTGGGATGAGGGCAGAAAGTAGACTGGAAACACAGACTAAACGGTGGCACAATTGAGGAACAGTGGAGGACATTTAAGGAGCTCTTTCATAGTGCTCAACAAAAATATATTCCAGTGAAAAAGAAGGGCAGTAAGAGAAGGGATAACCAGCCGTGGATAACCAAGGAAATAAAGAAGAGTATCAAATTAAAAACCAATGCGTATAAGGTGGCCAAGGTTAGTGGGAAACTAGAAGATTGGGAAAATTTTAAACGACAGCAAAGAATGACTAAGAAAGCAATAAAGAAATGAAAGATAGATTACGAAGGTAAACTTGCGCAAAACATAAAAACGGATAGTAAAAGCTTTTACAGATATATAAAACGGAAAAGAGTGACGAAAGTAAATGTTGGTCCCTTAGAAGATGAGAAGGGGGATTTAATAATGGGAAATGTGGAAATGGCTGAGACCTTAAACAATTATATTGCTTCGGTCTTCACAGTGGAAGACACAAAAACCATGCCAAAAATTGCCTGTCACAGGAATGTGGGAAGGGAGGACCTTGAGACAATCACCATCACTAGGGGGGTAGTGCTGGACAGGCTAATGGGACTCAAGGTAGACAAGTCCCCTGGTCCTGATGAAATGCATCCCAGGGTATTAAAAGAGATGGCGGAAGTTATAGCAGATGCATTCGTTATAATCTACCAAAATTCTCTGGACTCTGGGGAGGTACCAGCGGATTGGAAAGCAGCTAATGTAACGCCTCCGTTTTAAAAAGGGGGCAGACAAAAGGCAGGTAACTATAGGCCGGTTAGTTTAACATCTGTAGTGGGGAAAATGCTTGAAACTATCATTAAGGAAGAAATAGCGGGACATCTAGATAGGAATAGTGCAATCAAGCAGACGCAGCATGGATTCATGAAGGGGAAATCATGCTTAACTAATTTACTGGAATTCTTTGAGGATATACCGAGCATGGTGGATAGAGGTGTACCGATGGATGTGGTGTATTTAGATTTTCAAAAGGCATTCGATAAGGTGCCACACAAAAGATTACTGCAGAAGATAAAGGTACGCGGAGTCAAAGGAAATGTATTAGCATGGATAGAGAATTGGCTGGCTAACAGAAAGCAGAGAGTCGGGATAAATGGGTCCTTTTCGGGTTGGAAATCGTTGGTTAGTGGTGTGCCACAGGGATCGGTGTTGGGACCACAACTGTTTACAATATACATAGATGACCTGGAAGAGGGGACAGAGTGTAGTGTAACAAAATTTGCAGATGACACAAAGATTAGTGGGAAAGCGGGTTGTGTAGAGGACACAGAGAGGCTGCAAAGAGATTTAGATAGGTTAAGCGAGTGGGCTAAGGTTTGGCAGATGGAATACAATGTCGGAAAGTGTGAGGTTATCCACCTTGGGAAAAAAAACAGTAAAAGGGAATATTATTTGAATGGGGAGAAATTACAACATGCTGCGATGCAGAGGGACCTGGGGGTCCTTGTGCATGAATCCCAAAAAGTTAGTTTGCAGGTGCAGCAGGTAATCAGGAAGGCGAATGGAATGTTGGCCTTCATTGCGAGAGGGATGGAATACAAAAGCAGGGAGGTCCTGCTGCAACTGTATAGGGTATTGGTGAGGCCGCACCTGGAGTACTGCGTGCAGTTTTGGTCACCTTACTTAAGGAAGGATATACTAGCTTTGGAGGGGGTACAGAGACAATTCACTAGGCTGATTCCGGAGATGAGGGGGTTACCTTAAGATGATAGATTGAGTAGACTTTGTCTTTACTCGTTGGAGTTCAGAAGGATGAGGGGTGATCTTATAGAAATATTTAAAATAATGAAAGGGATAGACAAGATAGAGGCAGAGAGGTTGTTTCCACTGGTCGGGGAGACTAGAACTAGGGGGCACAGCCTCAAAATACGGGGGAGCCAATTTAAAACCGAGTTGAGAAGGAATTTCTTCTCCCAGAGGGTTGTGAATCTGTGGAATTCTCTGCCCAAGGAAGCAGTTGAGGCTAGCTCATTGAATGTATTCAAGTTACAGATAGATAGATTTTTAACCAATAAGGGAATTAAGGGTTACGGGGAGAGGGCGGGTAAGTGGAGCTGAGTCCACGGCCAGATCAGCCATGATCTTGTTGAATGGCGGAGCAGGCTCGAGGGGCTAGATGGCCTACTCCTGTTCCTAATTCTTATGTTCTTATGTTCTTATATTATTTGGGATCTCTGGGAGTGGGTCAGTACACGGGATCTCTGGTAGTGGGTCAGTACTCGGGATCTCTGGGAGTGAGTCAGTATTTCGGATCTCTGGGAGTGAGTCAGTACTCGGGATCTCTGGGAGTAGGTCAGTATTCGGGATCTCTGGGAGTGAGCCATTATTCGGGATCTCTGGGAGTGAGCCATTATTCGGGATCTCTGGGAATGGGTCAGTACTCGTGATCCCTGGGAGTGGGTTAGTGTTCGGGATCTCTGGGAGTGAGCCATCATTCGGGATCTCTGGGAGTAGGTCAGTATTCGGGATCTCTGGGAGTGAGTTAGTATTCGGGATCTCTGGGAGTGGGTTAGTGTTCGGGATCTCTGGGAGTGAGCCATTATTCGAGATCTCTGGGAGTGGGTCAGTATTCGGGATCTCTGGGAGTGAGCCATTATTCGGGATCTTTGGGAGTGGGTCAGTATTCGGGATCTCTGGGAGTGGGTCAGTATTCGGGATCACTGGGAGTGAGTTAGTGTTCGGGATCTCTGGGAGTGGGTCAGTATTCGGGATCTCTGGAAGTGAGTCAGTATTCGAGATTTCTGGGAGTGGGTCAGTATTCGGGATCTCTGGGAGTGGGTCAGTATTCAGGATCTCTTGGAGTGAGCCATTATTTGGGATCTTTGGGAGTGGGTCAGTATTCGGGATCTCTGGGAGTGGGTCAGTATTCGGGATCTCTGGGAAGTGAACCATTATTCGGGATCTCTGGGAGTGGGTCAGTATTCGGGATCTCTGGGAAGTGAACCATTATTCGGGATCTCTGGGAGTGGGTCAGTATTCGGGATCTCTGGGAGTGAGCCATTATTCGTGATCTCTGGGAGTGGGTCAGTATTTGGGATCTCTGAGAGTGGGTCAGTATTCGGGATCTCTGGGAGTGGGTCAGTACTTGGGATCTCTGGGAGTGGGTCAGTATTCGGGATCTCTGGGAGTGGGTCAGTATTCGGGATCTCTGGGAGTGAGCCATTATTCGTGTTCTCTGGGAGTGGGTCAGTATTCGGGATCTCTGGGAGTGGGTCAGTAGTTATGCTGCACATCTTGGGGTTAATATATTTAACTGCAATCGCAGTGATTACGCCTGTCTCCATGTGTTCAGTGAACCATTGGCCGATTTGATTGGTTGCATTGAGTGCTGGGGTCTATCATTTCCCCTTTTATTTTACAGACTACAAACCAGTGGTGACCAGCAGGCAAATAATGAGGAGACCGCATGAAACCAACTGGGGAGCTCGACATTTAATTTATAGACAAACAACTGCAGGCCATTGCTACCTTCAGCTCAACCACACCAAGAGGAAGAGGGGACATCTGTAAAACATTAGGGCATTTGATGCCACATCGCTGCACAGATGATAAAACCTGTGTGTGCCTGAGAAGCTGCTGGAAGAAGCACCACACACACCATGAGCAATACTGTTGGCCAATTGCCACAGCAAGACTCTCCGGGATATGTGACAAGCATCAGATTGATAATTCATTACTTCCGTCTCCTTGACATGTACAAGTGCTGTTGTCGACCTCCGTCACACTTGAGAATATTACAAATCTGTATGACATATTTTGTAAAAAAAAATTACCCCCCGCCAACTCCCCCACCAAGTTTTTTCCCTTCTCTCCTGACTCAGGCTGAGATACCAGTGCCTGCCATCTTGCCCATGAAGGAATGTTGGCAGTGCTATTTGAAAACTTCACCCTGTCCTGACCCTTCACGGACAGGAGAGGTGCTAAGGAACTTTGAACAGATTCCACCATAGACCCCTCCCCCTCCATGCCCCCTTATACCCCCGCGCCCCCTCCCCCCCCACCCACCCCCCCGCATCCCTTCATCGCTCTCATCACCCGCTCAAGAACATTGAAACCATTGACTTGTTTTTTTTCTCTAGTTTAAACTCGCCCGGAATCATTCCATCACCATCACCGCCAGCCCCACTCCCAGGATTCATGTTCCTGCTCTGAGGCTGGATATCTACCAACACACTAGCCCTAGTGTTGCCAACTCTGATTGGACGTGTTCCTGGAGTTTTCATCACATGATCTCTCACCTCCAATCGCCCTGCCCCCACACTCCTGGAGATTAATCTTCAATTCCGGGAGAGTCCAGGACAATCCTGAAGGGTTGGCAATCCTAACTCTCCCTCTGACCAGGACAAAGCCAGAGACACTGCCGGGACAAGAGGTCGCTCTCTGACATCTCCTTTCCTTCTGCGAAGAAACTCCGAGGCATCAGCAAGTAGACAGAGCGGGGAGTCAAAGACCGATCCTCATCCTCCACGATCCGATCGATCACCCTCTCCACACCTGCTTGTCTAACTGAACAACATTTCTGTCTTTACCTTTAGCCTTTGGCCTTTCAATCCCTGCCATTGTTCTGAATAAGTTTATCGTCAATCTACAGTGATCTGTGAATTGTATCATACTTCCTTTTTAAGCTAGTAATATTTCCTTTTACTTTGAAGTATTCTTCAGTGTTAAAAAAAGCAGGATATTAAACAGTGATTGCTATAGCAACAATCAGAAGATTGCATTGATTCACAGGACAGATACACATCAGGCAAAGCAACAGGTTGTGCTCCCTCTGCTTGCTTAAGTGGCTGTTGACTGTCCGTTGGGCCTAATACAGGAGGTGGACACGTGTGTGCTATAAATGTAACTGATTCGGTATTTCAATAGCTAGCTGCAGTCACTAGTAAGGCTGAGGGGCAACTAATTAAGGTGTAGAAAATTATGAGGGATCTAGATAGAGTGGATAGAAAGGACCTTATTCCCTTGGCAGAGAGGTCCACAACCAGGGGGCATAGATTTAAAGTAATTGGGGGGAGGGTTAGAGGGGATTTGAGGGGAAATTGCTTCACCCAGAGGGTGGTGGGGGTCTGGAACTCACTGCCTTAAAGGGTGGTAGAGGCAGAAACACTCACCACATTTTAAAAAGTACTTGGATGTGTGCTTGAAGTGCCGTAACCTACAGGGCTACGGACCGAGAGCTGGAAAGTGGGTTTAAGCTGGGTAGCTCTTTGTCGACCGGCGCGGACACGATGGGTCGAAATGGCCTCCCCCCATGCTGTAAACTTCTATGATTCTATAATTAGGCGGAATTTTCTGAACCACCACATGCCTCCAAAAAATAGCTTGCTGAGGTTTCAGAGTGCGAGCTGTGAGTGTTAAAGGAGAGGTTAGGGTTAGGGTTAGGGTTAGGGATCATTGTGAGAGTGCAAACCATTCCCAGCAGTGAGCTGCGCAGGTGACAATAGTGTACAAAGTGGAGGCTTGTTCACTGAAATTAGACCAGCAGAGTCTCAAACCATCCGACGATGTATCCAGACACAGACTCCGGAGGATGTGACAACCTGGCTTAATGGCATCACTTGTTTTTTTTAACAAATGGCATCCAGCTCTTCTGACGCCCAAGCTCCCCACCTGTACTGATGGTGGCCAGCTCCAATCAGCGATTCCCGCTCACGGATCTCCAACAAGACTGGCTGGGAGTTTATTGAGTTGACAAGAATAAATCCTCTCATGCTCTCTCTCCGCTTATAGAGTCATGGAATCATTGAGGAGTACAGCACAGAAGGCCATTTGGCCCATCGAGCATCTTGCAGTTTCATCAGAAAAGGTGTGACATGCCTAACCGTCTGTTCCAGCTCCTGCAACTCTGCATTCGAACTTCTCCATACAAGAATAAGAATCAACGAGGCTGATTTCTGAGATAAAGGGGTTGATTTATGAAGAAAGGTTGAGCAGGTTGGGCTTGTACTCTTGGAGTTTAGAAGAATGAGAAGTGATCTTATTGAAACATATAAGATACTGAGGGGGCTTGACAGGGTAGATGCAGAGAGGATGTTTCCCCTTGTGGGGGAATCTAAAACTAGGAGGCATAGTCTAAGAATAAGGAGTCGGCTATTTAGAACTGAGATGAGGAAGAATTTCTTCTCTCAGAGGGTTGTAAATCTGTGGAATTCTCTGTCTCAGAGCTGTGGAGGCTGGGTCATTGAATATATTTAAAGTGGAGGTAGACAGATTTTTGAGCAATAAGGGGTTATGGGGAGCGGGCGGGGAAGTGGAGTTGAGGCCAAAATCAGATCAGCCATGATCTTATTAAATGGCGGAGCAGGCTCGAGGGGCCGAATGGCTGATTCCTGCTCTTATTATGTTCTTATGTTGTTAATTAACCATCGCTTGTTAAACCTGCTGAGGTGACATGGGAAATTTCCAATTGGCCAACATCTCTGCAAATCAAGGTCACTCTGGGACCGATGTCCTCATTTCTTTGCCAGGGTCGACTTTTTGTCTGTTGATTCCTTTTCCCTCATGCTGTTTGTATCGTCTCTTCATGTTCCTCACCTGTGCCCAAGGTTCCATCACCTTATTTCATTCAATGCTGATACTGCAGCACTCTCTACATGGAGTTGCAGCAGCCCACGTGTGAACTCCCGGAGGAGAGCGGACATCGTTGTTAACACGTTAATAAACTTGCAGAATGGGCGGGTAAATAGCAAATTAATTTTAATACAGATAAGTGTGAGGAGGTGCGTTTTGGTAGGAGGAATAAGGAGGCCACATGGAAAATAAGCGTCTAAACGGGGAAAAGGAGCAATGGGTTCCGGGGCTACAGATACACAAATCACAATGTAGCAACACAAGTTAATAAGGCCATAAAAATGCAAATAATGTACTGGGACTCATTTCTAGATGGATAGAATTGAAAAGCAGATTATAAAAAGGATGTAAAGACACTGCAGAAGGTGCAGAAAGATTTGCGAGGATGATGCCAGAACTGAGAGGTTATAAATCTCAGGAAAGATTGAACAGGCTGGGGCTTTTTTCTCTACAATAGAGAAGGCTGTGGGGGGACCTGGTAGAGTTCTTTAAGATTATGAAAGGGTTCAATAGGGTAGACGTAGAGATGATGTTTACGCTTGTGGGGGAGACCCGAACTAGGAGCCATTAATACAAGATAGTCACTAACAAATCCAATAGGAAATTCAGGATAAACTTCTTTACCCAGAGAGTGGTGAAATTTGAAACTGTTATGTATGTAACTATGTAATACTTGCCACCAGAGGGCGCGACTGTTGGAGTCCTAATGGTCACCTGCACACAAGTGTAGGGCCGGTATAAAAGGTTGACTGCCATGTTGTTTAGGTACTCTGGAGTTGTAATAAAGAAGACTAAGGTCATACTAAGTTTAGCTCACAGTACTCAGCCTTGTGGAGTTCTTCTATATGTAACAATTGGCGACGAGTAACAGAATATGAACCTTCACGCAACCATGGCTGCCATTGGAATATTAGAGAGATTCATAGAGGGTGATGATTGGGAAGCCTTCGTCGAGCGTCTCGACCAATACTTCGTGGCCAATGCGCTGGAAGGAGACACTAACGCGGTCAAGCGCCGGGCGTTCTCCTCACCGTCTGTGGGCCTAAAATATACGGCCTCATCAAGAATTTGCTGGCACCGACAAAACCAACCTTTCATTGTGGATTATTTCAGGCAATGTCCCAACACTGTTCGGCAAAAGCTGGCTAGAAAAGACATCAAAGCACTATCATCAGGATTCGCTCGGCTGCAGCCATTTTTCAGAGAAACATGGAGAGTTTGCTGAAATCTGTTTCATGCACCATTGTGTTTCAAGACGACATCCTGATCACCGGTCGTGACACCATCGAACACCTACACAACCTGGAAGAGATTCTAAGTCGACAAGATAGAGTGGGACTCAGGATGAAATGCTCCAAGTGTGCTTTCCTGGCGCCAGAAGTCGAATTTTTGGGGCGAAAGATTGCTGCAGACGGCATCAGACCCACGGGCTCAAAGACAGAGGCCATCGAGAATGCACCCAGACCACAGAATGTGACGGAGCTGAGTTTGTTCTTGGGACTCCTCAACCATTTCGGTAAGTTTCTACCCAGGTTGAGCACGTTGTTAGAGCCTTTGCACATGTTGCTATGTAAGGGTGACCACTGGGTTTAGGGCAAATCTCAAGACACAGCCTTTGAGAAGGCCAGGAACCTGCTATGTTCAAATAAGTTACTTGTACGCTATGACCCATGTAAACGTTTAGTGCTAGCTTGTGACGCCTCATCGTACGGGGGTTGGCTGTGTGTTACAGCAAGCCAGTGTATTGGGCAACCTCCAACTGGTTGCATACGCATCTAGAAGTCTGTCTAAGGCTGAGAGAGTCTATAGTCTGGTCGAGAAAGAGGCGTCAGCATGTGTATATGGGGTTAAGAAAATTCACCAATACCTATTTGGACTTCGGTTTGAGCTTGAAACTGACCACAAGCCGCTCATTTTGCTATTTTCAGAGAGCAAAGGTATAAACACCAATGTTTGGTCCTGCATCCAAAGATGGGCACTCACATTATCCACTTATGATTATGTTATCCGCCTCAGACCAGGCACTGAAAACTGTGCTGATGCTCTCAGTTGCCTACCATTACTCACCACTGGGGTTGAATTGGTGCAGCCTGCAGACTTGTCACTGGTCATGGATGCCTTTGAGAGCGAGGGGTCACCCATCACGGCTCGCCAGATCAGGACCTGGACCAGCCAGGATCCTGTGATATCATTAGTAAAGAGTTGCATCCTAAATGGGAACTGGTCGGCCGTTCCCAGGGAAATGCAAGATGAAATTAAGCTGTTTCACTGACGCAGATGGAATGTCCATCCAGTCGGATTGTCTCTTATGGGGTAATCGTGTGGTTTTGCCAAAAAAAGGCAGGGAAATGTTTATACCCGACCTACACAGTACCCACCCAGGCATTGTCATGATGAAGGCTATTGCTAGCTCGCATGTTTGGTGGCCCGGCATTGACTCAGACTTGGAGTCATGCATACACCAGTGCAATACTTGCTCGCAACTGAGCAATGCATCAAGTGAGGCTCCACTGAGTCTTTTGGTCATAGCCCTCTAAACCGTGGTCCAGAATCCGCGTAGATTTTGCTGACCCCTTTCTACAAAAGATGTTTTTAGTAGTACTGGACGCTTACTCCAAATGGATTGAATGCGTAATCATGTCATCCAGCACGTCCACTACCACCATTGAAAGCCATCCATGGCTTGTCCGATGTCTTTGTCAGCGACAATGGACCGTGTTTCACCAGCTCGGAATTCAATGAGTTTATGACCTGCAATGGCATCAATTATGTCAGGTCTGCTCCGTTTAAGCCCACGTCTAATGGTCAAGTGGAGCGGGCAGTCCAAACAATCAGGCAGAGCATGAAATGCGTGACGGATGGCTCCCTGCAGACCCGCTTGTCTCGTATTCTGCTCAGTTACCGGACGCGACCCCACTCGCTCACCGGGATTCCCCCGGCAGAATTGTTAATGAAGAGAGCCCTCAAAACCAGGCTTTCCCGAGTCCACCCGGATGTTAATGATCATGTGGAAACCCGGCGACACCGGCAGAACATGTACCATGATCACGCAGCTGTTTCACGTGACATTGATGTTAACGACCCTGTGTTTGTCCTGAATTGCAGTCATGGTCCCAAGTGGGTTGCTGGCACTATTTTGCCAAGAAAGGGAATAGGGTGATTATAATCAAACTGTTAAATGGCCAAACGTGCAGAAAGCATTTAGATCAGACCAAATTATGAATTACTGACAACCAGGAACGACTTGAAGAGGACATCACCATCGATGATCCACCAACACACACCCAACCAATAATCGACCTCGCTATCAATCACGAGGATGAACTCACTGTGCCTGACAGTCCGGTCAGACCAGCCGCGGTGCAGTGCAGCAATGGTCCGACCAACTCACACACACCAGGGTTTGAACTTAGACGATCAACCAGGGCGCGAAGGGCTCCGGATCACCTCAACTTAAAAATAACTTGTACTGAAGATTTTGGGGGGGAATGATGTTATGTATGTAACTATGTAATAATTGCCACCAGAGGGTGTGACTGTTGGAGTCCTAATGTTCACCTGCACACACGTGCAGGGCCAGTATAAAAGGTTGGCTCAGACACTCTGGACTTGTAATAAAGAAGATTAAGGTCACACTAAGTTTAGCTCACAGTACTCAGCCTCGTGGAGTTCTTCTATACATAACAGAGGCGAATAGTATAGACGCATTTAAGGGGAAGCTAGATAAACACATGGGAGAGAAAGGAATCGAGGAATTGCGCGGGAGATAGCGGAGGCACAAACTGGCAGTGCCCCACTCCCGCCAGTAGAGCTTTGGGCCTCTCCGTCAGCGACGATGATGTCATCGTTGTGCTCAGCAACTCGTTTTCGTCCCGCAGCGGAAATTGGGCAGCGCCCTGTGTGGCCTCCACGGGCGATGACAGTACCAGTCTCGCGGGTCGTGAACCCGGCCGCACTCCGCTCCCGGGGCAAACAGTAAAGGGGAGGTGCGTGCCGCCATCACCACCCCCCCCCCCCCCCCCCGTCCCCGGTCTTTCGTTGTCTATTTCGCGGGGTTTGTGCCGCGATGGTGCAACCCGGCACCCCGCTTCCGTGCCGGGCTGTGGCCACGGCACCACGCATCCCCGGGAGCCGAGCGGAATCCCCTCGTCCCACAGCACTGCTCGCTGCGTGCCCTCTTCTTTAATGGAAGAGAGGACCCTATGCTCGCGCCAGTGCTATGGCGAGAGGCCGCGTAGCGCCGGAAAGTTTGCACTGTTTACCGCCCCGGTCCCGCCCCCGACAGGAAGTGCAGTGCCCGACATTGCGCTCCACTTCCTCTTGGGGGCGGTAACTCCAATTTCGCGGCCGGGCGCAGGAAGTCCTGCCTCGCCTCGGTTAACGAATTCCGATCCCAAGAGCGTTTAGCGGTAGCAGAGAACCATTTGGGCAAAAGGAGCTTGTCCCTTTATCATCGGTCAGTCCCACCTCTCCATATTCGCAGTTGGTCCTTCAGTCCCATCTTCTCCAGAGATATATCTGATTATCCTTTGAACCGGCCTCAGTGGCTTTCACTGCGACTTGATTCAATGTTGGGTGCGACTTTAACCGAACTGGCCGTGCGGTAAACCGGCGGCTGGGGGTGGAACGCCAGCTTTACTCCCCGCCCTGTGGAGGGGGAGACCGGGCCGGGTGTAAAACTAAAATTCTCATCCTCGTGTTCAACTCCCTCCATGGCCTCGCTCCTCCCTATCTGTTTTTCCAGATGTGCTCTCTTATCCAGGACCATCTCTGGACCTGGGTGTTTGTCATACTCTGTCTCTCGAGTTTATAAATTTCCCCCATTCCCCCACATTCACTCTCTGGCTAAAAAGCTAAAGCAAAGCACGCTGGGATTCTTTGACCAAGTTAATCCATATTAAGAGGTTCGAACATGTTGAAACCTCCAACCAGAGATTGGCAACATTGGTCTCCCATCCGAAGAATGACCAGTTGATGAGTTTCTGGTCGGAGAGGAAGAGATGAAATGACCAAACAATTGACCACAATCTTGAGGATTGTATTCCCTGAGTGACACACAACACTGCCCAGTGCTCTGCAGGTTGATAAAGCTTGTTCTGTGCATCCAAAGGCTCAAGAGTCTAGTTGTCAACCATCTACAAACAATTCACGAGGAACATGTGGGAGGAGACCATGAGTTGTATGGCCATTGAATAGGAAAATAAAGCTTTTTACTGATGAGAATGATCATACCTGTGTTTTATTTTTACCCACCCTGTGTTTTCTGAGTTTATACTGTGGCTAATGAATAGAAAGACTCGCATTTTTACGACCTCAGAGCATCCCAAAGCGCGTTACAGCCAATGAAGTACGTTTTGGAGTGTAGTCACTGTTGTAATGTGGGAAACGCGGCAGCCAATTTGCGCACAGCAAGCTCCCACAAACAGCAATGTGATAATGACCAAATAATCTGCTTTTTAGTGATGTTGGGTGTCTGATAAATATTTATCAGGACACCGGGGAGAACTCCCCTGCTACTCTTGAAATGATGCCACGGGATCTTTTATGTCCATCTGAGAGGGCAGACGGAGCCTCGGTTTGACGTCTCATCCAAAACACGGCACCTCCGACAGTGCAGCACTCCCTCAGCGCTGCATTGTGCTCAAGTCTCTAGAGTGGGACGTGAACCCTCAACTTTCTGACTCCGAGGCGAGTGTACTACCCACACAGCTGACACACAAGTTACTTAAGGAACATCTTTCGTGTTCCAGTCAACCATGCACAATTTTTACTATAATAAGTCCCAATATCTCCTTCTTTGGCTCAGTGTTAATTTTTGTCTGATTTTCTGTAAAGTACCTTGGGACATTTTCAACAACAACAACAACTTGCATTTATATAGCACCTTTAACGTAGTGAAACGTCCCAAGGCGCTTCACAGGAGTATTCTGCGATAAAAATTTGACACTGAGCCGCATAAGTAGAAATTAGTGCAGGCTTGGTCAAAGAGGTAGGTTTTAAGGAGCGTCTTGAAGGAGGAGAGAGAGGTAGAGAGGCGGAGAGGTTTAGGCAGGGACTTCCAGAGCTAGGGGCCCAGGCAACAGAAGGCACGGCCACCAATGGTTGAATGATTATAATCAGGGATGTTCAAGACGGCAGAATTAGAGGAGCGCAGACATCTCGGGGGGGTTATGGGGCTGTAGGAGATTACGGAGGTAGGGAGGGGCGAAGGATTTGAAAGCAAGGATAAAAATTTTGAAATCAAGGTGTTGCTTAACCTACATTCCTACATTATAGGCGCTATATAAATGCAAGTTGTTGTTGTCATGTAGGTTCCTGTGGAATACCAATCATTCTGGTTGGCAAAGAGCTGGCACAGACACCATAGACTGAATGGCCTCCTTCTGTACTATAAATATCTGTGGTTTTTGGTCTTGGCCCTCAGGCTGTGACAGAGTTGCTGTCGTTGATCTCCTGTAAGGTAGAAGAGTTGCCCGAACGCAAATTGACTTCAAGTGGCGATTTTAATCTTCTGCCAGATTGAGCTTTGGACAGTTCTTGAAGAAGGTGTAGGGACATCCTGGGGGGAGGGGGCAGGATGATCTTTAGGAGTTTGGTAGCGAGACAGGCCGCCAGATATATGGAGGTTACGTCACACCACGAGGTATGATTTTACCTCTGATTCTCCATGTTACAATATAAACTTTGGGTACAAGGTGGGTGGGTGGGGCGAAGGGGGAGATTGTGACTGGATCGCTGGGTACAGATATTGTCAAACAGTGTGCTTCCCCCCATTTTCGGTTCCTTTTCTGAAAAGAAAAAGTCTCCCCGGTGAAGAATAACTGGGTTTTACCTGCCACCGGAGGGCACGACTGTCGGAGTCCTAATGGTCACTGGCAGACACGTGCAAGCTGGGTATATAATGTTGGCAGCCATGTTGAATCCTCACTTTGAGAATAAATAAGTAAGGTCATGCCTGAATTAGCCTTGTGGAGTTATTCGATACTTAACAATTGGCGACGAGTTAAAAATACGAACTTTCACGCAACCATGTCTGTTGGAATTTGGGAGAGATTCGTGGAAGGGGAAGACTGGGAGGATTTCACTGATTGCCTCGACCAGTACTTCGTAGCCAACGGATTGGAAGGAACCGATAACACAATTAAGGGCAGGGCGGTTCTCCTCACCGTTTGTGGGTCAAAAATTTATGGCCTTATCAAGAATCTACTCTCACCGACTCGCCCAATGGATAAGACTCACGATGAATTGTGTACGCTGGTTTGGAACCACTTTAAATCGAAGGAAAGCATCATCATGGCGAGGTATTGTTTCTATACGCACAATCGCTCGGAGGGCCAGGACGTGGTGGAGTTTGTCGCCGACCTGAGGCGTCTCACTGGGCCGTGCAACTTCAGAGCTGCGTTGGAGGAAATGCTGCGGGACTTTTTTGTGCTTGGGCATTGGCCATGAGGTCATCCTTCGACAGCTGCTGGCTGCTGAATCTCTCGGCCTGAGCAGGGCCTTCACGATCGCCCAGGCATGCATGTCCACGGACGAAAACTCAAAACAGATATTTTCCCAGCATCGAAACTCACCGGCAATTACGGTGCATAAAATAATATCGTCGGCAGGCAGAGCTGCACATGGCAGGCCTACTTGTCCCCGTTCGTACTGTAACTGCTCAAAGTCCGCCATCGGGGGTGAATCAAATCTCGCCTTGTTGGCGTTGCGGGGGCTATCATCGGGCCCATCAATGCCGATTCAAGCAATATGTGTGCAAAGGCTGTGCAACAATGGGACACCTTCAGTGAATGTGTCCGCAACCGAGCAAGCGTGCTGCGACACACCACGTGGCTAAGGATGATCGATCCAGCGTGGATCAAGCGGTACAGGCAACCCAACCCGAGGTACAGGATGAAGAAGTGTATGGGGTACATTCTTTTACCAAAAGTCCTCCGATAATGCTGGAATTTAAATTAAATGGGGTTCCAGAATCCATGGTGCGAGTCAGTCAATAATGAGCCAGAGGGCTTTCGAAAAGCTGTGGGACACTAAGGCAAAAAGACCCAAACTGAGCCCAATTAATGCGAAGCTGCGTACCAACACTAAAGAGCTCATACCAGTCATTGGCAGAGCGACAGTAAAGGTATCGTACGATGGAACTATGCATGACTCATCGTTGTGGATCATTCCAGGCAATGGCCCAACGCTGTTCGGCAGGAGTTGGCTTGAGAAAATTAAATGGGACTGGAACAATATTAAAGCCTTATCATCAGTGAATGACGCTTTGTGTGCTCAAGTGCTGAGCAAGTTTCCCTCGTCTTTCGAACCAGGCATCGGCAACTTCATGGGAGCCAAGGTGCAGATCCACCCAGGCCCGGATGCAAGACCCGTCCATCACAAGGCTCGTGCGGTTCCGTACATGATGAGGGAGAATGTTAAGATCAAACTGGACAAACTTCAACGGGAAGGAATCATATCACCAGTCGAGTTCAGCGAATGGGCCAGTCCAATTGTCACGGTGTTGAAAAGTGATGGCACGGTCAGGATCTGCGGCGACTACAAGGTAACGATCAACCGAGTCTCGATACAGGATTAGTACCCATTACCCAAGGCTGACGATCTGTTTACATGACACAGGGGCAGGTCGAATCGTCGAAAAAACTGACGTGCATCAACACGCACAAAGGGCTGTTTATATACCACAGATACCTTTTCGGAGTTCGCTCGGCGGCAGCTATATTTCAGAGAAACATGGAGAGTTTGCTGAAGTCCGTCCTGAGAACTGTCTTGTTCTAAGATGACATCCTGATCACCGGGCGTGACGCCACCGAACACCTGCACAACCTGGAAGAGGTTCGACATCGTCTGGACAGAGTGGGACTCAGGCTGAAATGCTCCAACTGCTTTTTCACGGCACCAGAAGTCAAATTTCTGGGGAGAAAGATTGAAGCAGACGGCATCAGGCCAACGGACTCGAAGACAGAGGCCATCAAGCATGCACCCAGACCTGAGTGTGACAGAGCTGTGTTCGTTCCTGGGTCTTCTCAACTATTTCGGTAACTTTCTACCTAGTTTGAGCACATTGCTAGAGCCCTTGCACATGTTGCTGAGAAAGGGTAACGACTGGGTTTGGGGCAAATCTCAACACAGAGCCTTTGAGAAGACCAGGAACCTGCTATGTTCCAATAAATTACTGGTACACTATGACCCATGTAAGCGGTTAGTGCTGGCCTGCGACGCCTCATCATATGGGGTCGGTTGTGTGCTCCAGAAAGCCAATGTATCAGGCAAACTCCAACCAGTTGCATACGCATCTAGAAGTCTGTCTAAGGCTGAAAGAGCCTATAGTATGGTGGAGAAAGAGGCTTTAGCATGCGTATATGGGGTTAGAAAAATGCACCAATACCTGTTTGGACTTTGGTTTGAGCTTGAAACAGACCACAAGCCGCTCATTTCATTGTTTTCTCAGAACAAAGATATAAACACCTGGGTCTTGACTGCATCCAAAGATGGGCACTGACATTATCTGCTTATGATTATGTCATCTGCCACAGACCAGGCACTGAAAACTGTGCTGATGCGCTTAGCCGGCTAACATTGCCCACAACCGGGGTGGAAATGCCGCAGCCCGCAGACTTGCTGCTGGTCATGGATGCCTTCGGGAGCGAGGAGTCACCCGTCACAGCTCACCAAATTAGGACCTGGACCAGCCAGGATCTTGTACTGTCAAGCGTAAAAAGTTGTGTCCTAAATGGAAATTGGTCTGTCATTCCCAGGGAAATGCAGGATGAAATTAAGCCTTATAGCTGCCGCAAAGATGAATTGTCTATTCAGTCTGATGGTCTGTTATGGGGTAATCGTGTTGTTATGCCAAAAAAATGCAGGGAAACTTTTGTGCGAGATTTACACAGTACCCACCCAGGCATTGTCATGATGAAGACCGTTACCAGGTCTCACATTTGGTGGCCCGGCATTGACTCAGACTTGGAGTCATGCGTGCATCAGTGCAACACTTGCATGCAACTGAGTAACGCACCCGTGGAGGCTCGGCTGAGTCTGTGGTCATGGCCATCCAAATCGTGGTCAAGGATCCACATAGACTTTGCCAGCCCCTTTCTTGGCAAAATGTTTTTAGTGGTAGTGGATGCTTTCTCTAAATGGATTGAATGCGTAATCATGTCATCCAGCACGTCCACAGCCAATATTGAAAGCTTCCGGGCCATGTTCGCCACCCATGGCCTGTCCGACATCCTTGTCAGTGACAACGGACCGTGTTTCACCAGTCCGGAGTTCCACGAGTTTATGACCCGTAATGGCATCAAGCATGTCAGGTCTGCCCCTTTCAAACCCGTGTCCAGCGGTCAAGCGGAGCGGGCTGTCCAAACCATTAAGCAGAACCTAAAACACGTGACTCACGGCTCCCTACAGACCCGCTTGTCTTGCACTTGCTCACTGGGTTCCCTCCTGTTAATGAAGAGAGGCCTCAAAACCAGGCTCTCCCTTGTACACCCGGATCTCAATGATCACGTCGAAACCAGAAGGCAACGGCAGCAATGGTACCACGATCGCGCGGCCGTATCACGTGACATTGCTGTTCAGGACCCTGTGTTTATCCTGAATTATGGTCATGGTCCAAAGTGGGTTGCTGGCACGGTTTTGGCCAAGGAGGGGAACAGGGTGTTTGTAGTCAAACTGTTAAATGGCCAAACGTGCAAGAGGCACATCGACCCAACCAAACTGCGATTCACAGACAACCCAGAACAAATTGAAGATGACATCATCATCGACCAACCAACACACATCCAACCATCAGTTGACCCTTGTGTCATTCAAGAAGACAAACCTATCATCCCCGACAGTTCTGTCAGACCCACTGCTCCACAATGCAGTAATGGTCCTACTAACTCACCCAAACTTGGGTTCGAACTGAGAAGGGAGCGGAAGGCCCCGGACCGTCTCAACTTGTAAATATAACCTGTACCAAGGACTTTGGAGGGAATGATGCTATGTATGTTAACTGGGTTTTACCTGCCACCGGAGGGTGCGACTGTCTGAGTCTTAATGGTCACTGGCAGACACATGCAAGCCGTGTATATAATGTTGGCAGCCATGTTGAATCCTCACTTTGAGCATAAATAAACTGGAGTAAGGTCATGCCTGAACTAGCTCACCGTACTTAGCCTCATGGAGTTATTCGAAACTTAACAAAACGCTAATTTGCTGCACAATGACCATTAAGCGCTTCTAATAGTTACAGAACCCTGCCTGGTGACTATCATAAGATCAGATAAAATGGATGGCTCTGACCTTCCTATAGGAGGTGGAGATCTCTTCTACTGTTTATCGAAACTGTAAGAGGGACAACCCAAAGGGGTGTGGGACAGGAGATTGGCCCAACTGAATTCAAGACAATATACTTGGGCAGTCAAACTCTTACACTTGGTGCAGTTGACTTCAACCTTTGTGGATGACCTTGGCTAGTTGGAGCTGGAGGGTGTATGATAAGCAAAGTAGGCATTGGTTTGAAGTCTCCCTTTGAATATATGTCTTTCGCAAATCACTATCTGAAAATAAGTGCCGCTACAAGATTGATTTGTTACGCTCGCTGGTGAGACTCGTAGGGAAGGACCTTGGTTTCTATCATTGATCGTAAGCCAGTAGCGTGCCGTGATTGGGTGAGAGAGCAAGGGAGTCAGCCATGTTGCAGATGTACATAAAGGACTTCTCAAACCATTCCAACAACCATGTTAGCAAGTCAAGCCACCCCATAAACAATTTTATAGGATCTTATAGCTGAGAGGAGTGTAAAAGATCCATCTCCGAGGCAATGGGTAACTCTGAGAGGCTTATCTGGCAAGAGACCAAGAGACCTCAATTCATGGTCAAAGTTTACAAGATATTTAATGAGATGATAGACAGTGTCATTAACAAAACACAGAAATTCTGGGCTTGCAATTCAACTCGGGCACATCAATTTGTCTACAAATTGGTCTACCACACACTTAGCATCTAGCTATGTATGGATGAGGTTATTTCAGAAGATTCTTGACAGCGTCTATTACATTCGTCACCAAATTACTAAATTGAACTACTCACCCTCACACTGCTACAGCTGTACAAAGCCCTGGTTAGACCACCTCACAGCTATACTATGTACAGTTCTGGGCATCGACCTTAGAAAGGATATATTGGCCTTGGAAGAAGTGCAGCATAGATTCACCAGAGTATTACCAGGACTCCAGGGTTAGATTATAAGGAGAGATTATATTGTATTCCCTGGAATATAGAAGGTTATGGGATGATTTGATTGAAGTTTTTAGGATTTTGAACAGAATTAATAGGGTAGATGGAGAGAAACTTGTTCTGCTGGTGGGGGAGTCCAGGACAAGATGACATAACCTTAAAATCAGTGCCAGGCTATTCAGGAGAAAAGTTAGGAAATTCTTCTTCACACAAAGGGTGGTAAAAGTGTGCAGCTCTCCTACAAAAAACAGTAGATACTAGCAAATGTAATCATTTTAAATCTGAGGTCGATAGATTTTTGCTAGACAAGGGCATAAAAGGATATGGAACCAAGGCAGATGGATGGAGTTAAGGTTCAGATCAGCCATGATCCAATTGAATGATGGACTAGGCTCAAGGGGCTGAACGGTCTACTCCTGTTCCTATGTTCCTGCACCACAGTCCAAACAATGATCATTTTTCAGAAGCAGTGATGAATGCTATATGCACAGCTGTTGGTAGCCACGGATAATTAAGAAAAAAGAAAGAACTTGCATTGATATAGCGCCTTTCACAACCTCAGAACATCCTAAAGCGTTTTATAACCAATGAAGTACTTTTGAAGTGAAGTCACTGTTGTAATGTAAGAAACACAACGGCCAATCTGCGCACAGCAAGCTCCCACAAACAGCAATGTGATACAGGATCAGATAATCTATTTTTTAGTGATGTTGGTTGAGGGATAAATATTGGCCCCAGAACACCGGGGGGAACTCCCCAGCTCTGCTTCAAAATAGCGGCCGTGGGATCTTTTACGTCCACCTGAGAGAGCAGAAATCCGCAGAGAGATCCAAAAGACGGCCCCTCCGACAGTGCAGTGCTCTCTCAGTACTGCCCCCCCGACAGTGCAGAGCTCCCTCAGTACTGCCCGTCTGACAGTGCGGCGCTCCCTCAGCACTGCACTGGAGTATCAGCCTGGATTTAAAACAGAGATGAGGAGAAATTTCTTCTCTCAGAGGGTTGTAAATCTGTGGAATTCGCTGCCTCAGAGAGCTGTGGAAGCTGGGACATTGAATAAATTTAAGACAGAAATAGACAGTTTCTTAAACGATAAGGGGTTATGGGGAGTGGAGCTGAGTCCATGATCAGATCAGCCATGTATGGCCTACTCCTGCTCCTATTTCTTATGTTCTTATTCTTACTATGTGCTCAAGTCTCTGGAGCGGAGTTTGAACCCACAACCTTCTGACGCAGAGATAAGAGTGTTACCCACTGAGTCACAGTTGGTGCTAGGGTGTACTTATTGGGATTAGCCAAAGGTCAATGCTCCAGGAAAAGAAATCTCTGCAAGCAAGTTTAGATGCACTAGGGAAATGGGCCAAACTCTGGCAAATAGTATTTAACCAGCATAAACAGAGTATTATGCATTTTGGCAGAAGCACCTACACTTTACATGGAACGCAATTGAGAGAGAAAAGGATCTTGGCATATACTACATAATTCTCTATTACAGTTTGATGGACTGGGGAAGACCAGGAGTCACGTGTATACATTACACTGAGTACTGACTCTGCAACTTTTCCCAGTGGACATAGAGTACCTTTGATAAGGTTTCAAGCCCCAGTTCCTGCACTGTCTACTCTCGGGCACTGCATGGCACACTTTCGTTCCTCCAATGTTATTGCTTGGACTTTGATATCAACTCAGGTTGGAGAAATTCACAGTGAATTTACAGGGGAGGTACCACCCAATCTATTGGCTGTGTAAAATAGGACCCATTCATTGAATTCTGACTGCTGCCTTGCTTTCAAATCCTTAAGGACCAGTAAGTAGTGCATGATGAGTGCCTTGTATCAGCTGTGGCGCAGTTGGTAGCACTCTTACCTCCAAATCATTGTGGGTTGTGCCTCTGCCAAAATACATAACACTCTGCTTATTGTGGGTTCAAGTCCCACTCCAGAGACTTGAGCACAAAAATCTAGGCTGACACTCCAGTGCAGTGTTGAGGGAGCGCCGCACTGTCGGAGGTGCTGTCTTTTGGATGAGACGTTAAACCGAGGCCCCATCTGCCCTCTCAGGTGGATGTAATGGATCCCATGGCACTATCTCCCATGAAGAAGAGCAGGGGAGGTGTCCTAGCCAATATTTACCCCTTAACCAACATCACTAAAACAGATTATCTAGTCATTATCACATTGCTGATTGTGGGAGCTTGCTGTGTGCAAATTGGCTGCCGTGTTTCCTACATTACAACAGGGATTACACTCCAAAAGTACTTCATTGGCTGTAAAGTGTTTCAGGATGTCCTGAGGTTGTGAAAGGTGCTATATAAATGCAAGTCTTTCTTTAACTGGTGGATTCTGCATGCCACCTTTTGTATTACTGTATTTGTCGCATTTAACCTTCTTACAAATATCAGTTTCAGTTCTGACAAAGGGTCACAGACCCAAAACGTTAACTCTGCTTCCTCTCCACAGATGCTGCCTGACCCGCTGAGATTTCCAGCATTTTCTGTTTTTATTCCAGATTCCAGCATCTGCAGTATTTTTGCTTTTGTTGACCAGTTTCTAGTGTTGATTTATACTGTACTGTACAAGCCCACTAGATAGCACCCAGCCAATGAGCATGTTTCACATTCAAATTCACCTGCTATGCCTTATCTAATTTACTTAACTGGTCCATTACCCTCTGGGAATATTGCCTCTAATTTGTCACACTGCTTATCCAACATCCAGTACTGGATGAGCAGAAATTTCCATCAACTAAATAATGGGAAGACTAAGCCATTGGGGTGGAAATTCAGTTGGAGGCTTTTTCGGGTGGTAATGGTGGTGGGGCGGTAAAGTTTGCGGTGGGAGATGGTTTGCGTCTGCAGCCACAAAACTCACCACCTGAGTGTGGGGCGGAGCGCTAAGGGAGGCATTCTACACCTCTCCCGGGGCACCAGTCTGGCTGAGCAACTGAAAATCCGTTGCTAAAGAGTCGGCCTGAGACCGCCCCGAGAGAGGCTTGCCTGGAAAAAAAAAAATCACCAAATAAAACACATTCCCAATACCTTGCTCACCCCACATAAAGATAAATCACAAAAATAAAACCAGAAAAAAACCTGCACTTACCTCATGTAGTCATTCCTTTCCTCACCGCCAGCGGAATAGTTAGGACCGCCTGCTTTCCCAGGCCGTTCCCTAGTGGGTGCTACAGGAGCAGCTGCAAACAAATTTCACAACGGTGTCACAACCAGGGTACGTTGCACACCGGCTGGACTCTCGCGAGAGGTACTGCTCGTGCCACTGCTCGTGCCCCCAGAGGTACTGCTCGTGCCACTGCTCGTGCCCCCCGCAAAACCAGCACCGAATGTCCCAGCGGGGCGCCCGGAAATCATTCCCACAGCCGTTACCGACACCTCCGGGGCGCGAACAGGCCCAAAAATCCATCCCATTGTCTTCAGTCCTCGCCACAAAATCTGATCCCTAGCCACCAACTCCATCCTTCTTCCTGGCAACTGTCTGAGGCTGAACCTGACCATTCGCAACCTCGGTGTCGTATCTGATCGCGAGATGATTTTCCGATCGCACATCCGTTCCATCATCAAAACCATCTACTTCTACCTCTGTAATATCGCCGACTTCAACCCTGCCTCAGCTCATCTGCTGCTGAAGCCCTCATCCATGACTTTGTTACCTCGAAACTTAACTATTCCAATGATCTCCTGGCCGGCCTCCCATCTTCCACCCTACATAAACTTGGTTTATCCTGAACTCTGCTGCCCATATCCTAACTGGCACCAAATCCATTAACCCATTACCCCTGTGTTCGCTGATCTACATCAGTTCCCGGTCCTGCAACACCTCAATTTGAAAATTCTCATTCAATCCTTCCATTGCCTCACCTCTCCCCATCTCTATAACCTCCTCCAGCCCTACAACTGTCAAGATCTCGGCACTCTTCCAACTCTGGCCTCTTGTCCATCCCCGATTTTAAAGGCTCTACCATTGGCGGCTATGCCTTCAGACACCAAGGCCCTAATCTCTGGAATTCTGCCCCAAACCTCTCCGCGCCTCTATCGTTTATGATGCTTCAGAAAACCTACCACTTTAACGAAACTTTTGGTCATCTGTCCTAATAGTTCCTTATGTCACTCGGTGTCACATTTTGTTTGATAACGCTCCTGTGAAGTGCCTTGGGACAGTTTTATTACATTAAAGGCGCTATATAAATGCAAGTTGTTGTTGTTGTTGAATACTATCAATCTCCCCTCATTTAGAACAACAAATTTCAGATCCAGTAAACTGTATGAACCTGTAATCTATTCTGTGCTGTAATGAAGCATTAACTGTACATGTTGTGATGTGTACACATGTTCTGAACTAGGAGGGCTGTACCGTCCTGTATTCCATTATCATCATCATCATCATCATAGGCAGTCCCTTGAAATTGAGGAAGACTTGCTACCACTCTAAAAGTGAGTTCTCAGGTGACTGAACAGTCCATTACAGGAATTACAGTCTCTGTCACAGGTGGGAAAGACATTGGTTGAAGGAAAAGGGTGGGTGGGACAGGTTTGCCGCACGCTCTTTCCGCTGTCTGCGCTTGATTTCTGCATTTTTTTTTTTATTCGTTGCCAATCTTTCCAATTCTTTGTCAGATCATCTTGTCAGATTACAAACGCCAGAGGTCACCTTGCACACATCAAGGATCACTCTGCGCCAATGCTCTTAGCCAAAAGGCCTAGAGCCACTGCACCGTTCCTGGAAGTACTGCAATACCAGGTTCGTGCCATGGAGGTGGATGGGTCAGGCCCCCCACACACCTCCGTGGAGGTGGATGGATCAAACCACCCCACCCACCTCCTATTTCCAAAAAGCATAGGAGAATCACCTTCCTGATCCAGGGAGAACCACGTTGGGGTCATGGTTACTCCCCTGTCAGGTCAGTTACGCATGATCTTAGCCAAAAGCTTGATTTCTGCATGCTCTCAGCAACGAGACTGGAGATGCTCAGCGCCCTCCCGGATGCTCTCCCTCCACTTAGGGTGGTCCTTGGCCAGGGACTCCCAGGTGTCTGTGGGGAGGGGGGTGGGGGTTGCATTTTATCAAGGAGGCTTTGAGGTTCTGAGTGAGAAAACAAGTGTTGGTGGGATTTCTTTAACCGCTGCTGTCCATAGGGTGAAGTTGCTCTCTCAATGCTGTACATAAGGAGTTCCAGGATTTTGACCTAGTGGCGATGAAGAGTACAGCTATTACATGAGTTTCTCTGGGAACTTCCTGATTCTGATCTATTCGGCATCTCCCTTGCTCCTGTGGCACTATTACTAATGTGATTCACTAGCTTCCCCGCAACTCTGGAGACATGAAGAGGTAGGTCTCCACAGATGCCAAATAACCTTAAAGTTACATGGGAGGACTATTTATTAAACCTTAGATTGGGAGTTGGGGCTTCCAGAAAGAGTACTTGACACTTAAAGTACTCTCATTCCAGACAGGGAATATGATGTGGTGATAACTAAGACCTGGCTCAAACCAGGGCAGGATTGGATACTAAATTTTCCTGGATACAAGGTGTTCAGGAAAGATAGGGGAGGAAGGAAAGGAGGTGGTGTGGCAGTATTGATTAAGGAGAATATTACAGTGCTGGAGAGAGAGGATGTCCTGGAGGTGTCAAGGACAGAATCTATTTGGTTAGAGTTGAGAAACAATAGAGGTGCCATTACACAACTAGGTGTATTCTTAGGCCATCAATTAGTGGGAAGGATATAGAGGAGAAAATTTCCAGGGAAATTACAGAGAGGTGCAAGAACTATAGTGTAGTGATAATGGGGACTTCAACTATACTAACATAGACAGGAATAGTAGTAGTGGAAAAGGCAGAGAGGGGGAAGAATTTTTGAAGCGTGTTCAGGAGAATGTCTTTGATCAGTATGTTTCTGGACCAACGAGAAGGAGGCATTGCTGGATCTGGTTCTGGGGAATGAGGTGGGTCAAGGAGCAAGTGTCAGATGGGGAACATTTAGGGAACAGTGATCACAGTATGATAAGATTTAGATTAGCTATGGAAAAAGACAGGGAGCAATCTAGAGTAAAAATACTTTATTGGAGGAAAGACAATTTCAGTCGGTTGAGAATGGATCTGGCCCGGGCAAAGCTGTAATCGAACAATGGGCTGCCTTTAAAGAGGAGATAGAGTGTATTCGGGACGGTTTCTTAGAACAATACGTTGTGGAACCAACCAGGGAGCAGGCTATTTTAGGTCTGGTAATGTGTAATGAGACAGGATTAATTAATGGTCACATAGTAAAGGATCCTCTAGGGAAGAGTAATCATAATAGAATCATAGAAATTTACAGTGAAGAGGAGGCCATTTCGGCCCATCGAGTCCACGCCGGCTGACAAAAAGTCGCACGGCCCTTGGTCAGCAGCCCTAAAGGTTACATATAAACCTATGAACAATGACGGAAAGGCAAAGAGCACCCAGCCCAACCAGTCTGCCTCAAACAATTGCGACGCCCCTTATAGTGAAACATTCTACACTCCACCCCAACCGGAGCCATGTGATCTCCTGGAAGAGGCAAAAACCAGATAAAAACCCAGGCCAATTTTGGGAGAAAAAAATCTGGGAAAATTTTTCTCCGACCAATCTAGGCGATCAAACTAGTCCAGGAGATCACCCTGGCTGTATTCGATTCCCTGCAGTACTTACCATTATATTTGCGCCATGCAATTAAAGGTCATCCAATCTAATCCCAATTACAAGCTCTGGGTCCGTAACCCTGCAGGTTCTGGCACTTTAAGTGCCCATCCAACCATCTCTTAAAAGTGGTGAGGGTTTCTGCATCCACCACTCTTCCAGGCAGCGAGTTCCAGATCCCCACAACCCTCTGCGTAAAGAAGCCCACTCCTTCCCCCCTCCAAATCTCCTCTAAACCTTCCACCAACCACCTTAAAACTATGCCGCCTCGTAATAGACCCCGCCACCAATGGAAATAGGCCCTTACTATTCACTATGTCCAGGCCCCTCAATATTTTGTACACCTCGATGAGGTCTCCTCTCAACCTCCTCTGTTCCAATGAGAACAAACCCAGCCTATCCAATCTGTCCTCATAATTAAGATTCTCCATTCCAGGCAGCATCCTAGTAAATCTCCTCTGCACCCTCTCTAGTGCAATCACGTCCTTCCTATAATACAGCGACCAGAACTGCACGCAGTACTCCAGGTGTGGCCTAACCAAAGTATTTTACAATTTAAGTATAAGCTCCCTGTTCTTATATTCTATGCCTCGGCCAATAAAGGCAAGCATTCCGTATGCCTTCTTAACCACCTGGCCTGCTACTTTCAGGGATCCGTTGACAAGCACTCCAAGGTTCCTTTGTTCATCTACACTATTAAGTGGCCTACCGTTTAATGTGTATACCATTTCCTTATTAGCCCTCCCAAAGTACATCACCTCACACTTCTCTGAATTAAATTCCACTTGCCACTGCTCTACCCACTTGACCAGTAGATTTATATCCTCCTGCAGCCCATGACTTTCCTCTTCATTATCTACCACACAGCCAATTTTAGTGTCGTCTGCAAACTTCTTAATCATACTCCCTACATTTAAATCTAAATCATTGATATATACCACAAAAAGCAAGGGACCCAATACTGAGCTCTGCGGAACCTCACTGGAAACATCCTTCCAGTCACAAAAACATCCATCAATCATTACCCTTTGCTTCCTACCTCCGAGCCAATTTCGGATCCAATTTGCCACTTTGCCCTGGATACCATGGGCTTTAACCTTCATGACCAGTCTACCATGTGGGACCTTATTAAAAGCCTTGCTAAACATAGAAACATAGACAATTGGTGCAGGAGTAGGCCATTCGGCCCTTCGAGCCTGCACCACCATTCAATAAGATCATGGCTGATCATTCACCTCAGTACCCCTTTCCTGCTTTCTCGCCATACCCCTTGATCCCTTTAGCCATAAAGGCCACATCTAACTCCCTCTTGAATATATCCAATGAACTGGCATCTCTGCGGTAGGGAATTCCACAGGTTAACAACTCTCTGAGTGAAGAAGTTTCTCCTCATCTTCATCCTAAATGGCTTACCCCTTATCCTTAGACTATGTCCCCTGGTTCTGGACTGCCCCAACATCGGGAACATTCTTCCTACATCTAACCTGTCCAGTCACGTCAGAATTTTATATGGCTCTATGCCCCTCTCATCCTTCTAAACTCCAGTGAATACAGGCCCAGTCGATCCAGTCTCTCCGCATATGTCAGTCCTGCCATCCTGGGAATCAGTCTGGTGAAACTTCGCTGCACTCCCTCAATAGCAAGAATGTCCTTCCTCAGATTAAGAGACCAAAACTGAACACAATATTCCAGGTGAGACCTCACTAATGCCCTGTACAACTGCAATAAGACCTCCCTGCTCCTACACTCAAATCCCCTAGCTATGAAGGCCAACATACCATTTGCCTTCTTCACCACCTGCTGTACCTGCATGCCAACTTTCAATGACTGATGTACCATGACACCCAGGTCTCGTTGCACCTTCCTAATCTGCCGCCATTCAGATAATATTCTGCCTTCGTGTTTTTGCCACCAAAGTGGATAACCTCACATTTATCCACATTGTACTGCATCTGCCATGCGTTTGCCCACTCACCTAACCTGTCCAAGTCACCCTGCAGCCTCTTAGCGTCCTCCTCACAGCTCACACCGCCATCCAGCTTAGTGTCATCAGCAAACTTTCCGATATTACACTGAATTCCTTCATCTAAATCATTAATGTATATTGTAAATAGCTGGGATCCCAGCACTGAGTCCTGCGGCACCCCACTAGTCACTGCCTGGCATTCTGAAAAGGACCCGTTTAACCCGACTCTGCTTCCTGTCTGCCAACCAGTTCTCTATCCACGTTAATACATTACCCCCAATACCATGCGCTTTGATTTTGCACACCAATCTCTTGTCAAAAGCCTTTCGAAAGTCCAAATACACCACATCCACTGTTTCTCCCTTGTCCACTCCATTAGTTACATTCTCAAAAAATTCCAGATTTGTCAAGCATGATTTCCCTTTCATAAATCCATGCTGACTTGAACCGATCCCGTCACTGCTTTCCAAATGCGCTGCTATTTCATCTTTAATAATTGATTCCAACATTTTCCCCACTACTGATGTCAGGCTAACCGGTCTATAATTACCCGTTTTCGCTCTCCCTCCTTTTTTAAAAAGTGGTGTTACATTAGCTACCCTCCAGTCCATAGGAACTGATCCAGAGTCGACAGACTGTTGGAAAATGATCGCCAATGCATCCACTATTTCTAGGGCCACTTCCTTAAGTACTCTGGGATGCAGACTATCAGGCCCCGGGGATTTATCAGCCTTCAATCCTATCAATTTCCCTAACACAATTTTCAGCCTAATAAGAATTTCCTTCAGTTCCTCCTTCTCACTCGACCCTCGGTCCCCTAGTATTTCTGGAAGGTTATTTGTGTCTTCCTTCGTGAAGACAGAACCAAAGTATTTGTTTAACTGGTCCACCATTTCTTTGTTCCCCATTATAAATTCACCTGAATCTGACTGCAAGGGACCTAAGTTTGTCCTCATTAATCTTTTTCTCTTCACATATCTATAGAAGCTTTTGCAGTCAGTTTTTATGTTCCCTGCAAGCTTCCTCTCATACTCTATTTTCCTCCTAATTAAACCCTTTGTCCTCCTCTGCTGTATTATAAAATTCTCCCAGTCCTCAGGTTTGCTGCTTTTTCTGGCCAATTTATATGCCTCTTCCTTGGATTTAACACTATCCTTAATTTCCCTTGTTAGCCACGGTTGAGCCATCTTTCCAGTTTTATTTTTACTCCAGACTGGGATGTACAATTGTTGAAGTTCATCCATGTGATCTTTAAAAGTCCATATATACGACCCTCATCGACCCTCTAGGTTACCTTCTCAAAAAGTTAATTCAGGTTAGTCAAACACGATCTTCCTTTAACAAATCCATGCTGACTGTCCCTAATTAATCCTTGCCTTTCCAAATGTAGATTTATCCTGTCTTTCAGGATTTTACCCAATAATTTCCCCACCACTGAGATTAGGCTGACAGGCCTGTAATTACTCGGCCTATCCCTTTCTCCCATCTTAAACAAGGGTACTACATTAGCAGTCCTCCAATCCTCTGGCACCATGCCCAGGTCCAAAGAGGACTGGAAAATGATGGTCAAGGCCTCTGCTATTTCCTCTTTTACTATGCTCAACAGCCTGGGATTCATTTCATCCGGGCCTGGGGACTTATCTCCTTTCAATGCTGCTAAACCCCTCAATACTTCCTCTCTCACTATATTTATTTCATCCAGAATATCATACTCCTCCTCGATAGCAGTATCTGCTTTGCCCATTTCCTTTGTGAAAACAGATGCAAAGTATTCGTTAAGAATCTTACCAACATCTTCCGCCTCCTGATTTTCCTGATAGAATTCCACATTCAGTTTGAGGGTGAGAAACTTGGGTCTGAAACTAGTGTCTTAAACTTAAATAAAGGCAATTACAAAGCTATGAAGACAGAGTTGGCTAAAATGGACTGGGAAAATAGATTAAAGGGTCAGACGGTAGATAAGCAGCGGCAGATACTTACGGAGATATTTCATAACGCTCAGCAAAGATATATTCCAGTGAGAAGATAGACTCTAAGTGAAGGATAAACCATTTGTGGCTAACTAAGAAAGTTAAGGATGGTATCAAATTGAAAGAAAAGGCATACAACGTTGTAAAGATTAGTGGTAGGCCAGAAGATTGAGACATTATTTTAGAAACCAGCAAAGGATGACTAATAAAAAAATAAAGATGGAGAAAATAGATTATGAGAGTAAACTAGAAAGAAATATAAAACCAGACAGTAAGAGCTTCAACAGGTATATAAAAAGGAAGGAAGTAGCTAAAGTAAACATTGGTCCCTTGCAGGATGAGACTGGGGAATTAATTATGGAAAACAAGGAAATGGCAGAGACATTGAACAAATAAGTCTTTATGGTTGAAAACACTAAACGCATTCCAATAATACTAGATAATCAAGGGGAAAAAGGGAGGGAAGAATTTAAAACAATCTATCACTGGAGACAAAGTACTAGGCAAACTAATGGGACTAAAGGCTGACAAGTCTCCTGGATCTGATGGCCTGCATCCTAGGGTCTTAAAAGAAATGAATGCCGAGATAGTGGATTCATTGGTTGCAATCTTCCAAAATTCTCTGGATTCTGGAAAGCTCCCAGCAGATTGGAAAACCGCAAATATAATGCCCCTATTCAAGAAAGGAGGGAGATAGAAAGCAGGAAACTATAGGCCAGTTAGCTTAAGACCTGTCATTGGGAAAATGCTGGAATCCATTATTAAAGGCAGTAGTAGCAGGACATTTAGAAAATCATAATACAATCAAGCAGAGTCAACATGGTTTTATGAAAGGGAAATTGGGTTTGACAAATTTGAGGATGTAATGAGTAGGGTGGATAAAGGGGAACTAGTAGATGTAATGTATTTGGATTTCCAAAAGGCATTTGATAAGATGCCACATAAAAGGTTACTGCTCATGGTGTTGGGGGTAATATTTTAGCATGGATAGATTGGCTAACTAATAGAAAACAGAGAGTGAGGATAAACGGGTTATTTTCAGGTTGGCAAATTGTAATAGTGGGGTGCCACAGGAATTGGTGCTGGGGCCTCAACTATTGACAATCTATATTAATGACTTGGATGAAGGGAGCGAGTGTACTGTTTGCTGACAATACAAAGATAGATGGGAAAGCAAGTTGTGAGGAAGACACAAAGAGTCTGCTAAGGGATAGATAAAGTGAGTGGACAAAAATTTGGCAGGTGGAGTATAATATAGGAAAATATGAGGCTATCCACTTTGGTAGGAAGAATAAAAAAGAAAACTATTATTTAAATGGAGACTGCAGAATGCTGCGGTACAGAAAGGTATCCTCGTACATGAAACACAAAAAGTTAGCATGCAGGTACAGCAAGTAATTAGGAAGGCAAATGGAATGTTGGCCATTACTGCAAGGGGAGATGGAGTATAAAAGTAGGGAAGTCTTGCTGCAACTGTACAGGGTGTTGGTGAGACCACCCCTTGAGTACTGCATACAGTTTTGGTCTCTTTATTTAAGGAGATATACACTTGCATTGGAGGCTGTTCAGAGAAGGTTCACTTGGTTGATTCCTGAGATGAAGGGGCTGTCTTATGAGGAAAGGTTGAGCAGGTTAGGCCTATATTCATTGGAGTTTAGAAGAATGAGAGGTGATCTTATTGAAACATAAGATTCTGAGGGGGCTTGACAGGGTAGTTGCTGAGATGATGTGGGGGGAATCTAGAAGGGGCATAGTTTCAGAATAAGGGGCCAGCCATTTAAAATAGAGAGGAGGAGGAATTTTTTTTTAATCTCAGAGGGTCATGAATCTTTGGAATTCTCTACCCCAGAGAGCTGTGGAGGCCGAGTCATTGAATATATTCAAGGCAGAGGTAGGCCGATTTTTAGCCTTCAGGGGAGTCCAGGGTTGTGGGGAACAGGCAGGGAAGTGGAGTTGTGGCCAAAATCAGATCAGCCATAATATTGAATGACTGAGCAGGCTCGAGAGCCCGAATGGCCAACTCTTGCTCCCATTTCTTATGTTCTTATGGTTCAAGTAGTCAAGGTACATTCCCTCCAGGGGGAAACATAGGGCAACCAAAGCTAGAGTTCCCTGGATGATGAAAGAGAAAGCAAGATGAAGCAGAAAAAGGGGGTGTATGACAGATGTCAGGTTGAGAATACAAGCAGGCTGAATATAGAAAGTTCAAAGAGGAAATGAAAAAGGAAATAAGAGGGGCAAAAAGTATGAGAACAGGTTGGCAACTAACATAAGAGCAAATCCAAAAGTCCTCTATAGGCATCTAAATAGTAAACGGTTGTAAGAGGGATGGGCCGATTAGGGACCAAATTGGAGACCTACACATGGAGGCACAGGGCGTGGTTGAGGTACTAAATGAGTATTTTGCATCTGTATTTACCAAAGAAGATGCTGCCCAAGTCATAGTGAAAAAGAAGATAGTTGAAATACTGGATGGAATAAAAATTGATGAGGTACTGGAAAGGCTGGCTGTAATTAACATAGATAAGTCACCAGGACCAGATGGGATACATACTAGGATGTTGAGGAAAGTAAAGGTAGAAATTGCGGAGGTACTGGCCATGATCTTCCGATCCTCCTTGGATATGGGGCTGGTGCCAGAGGACTGGAGAACTTCAAATGTTTCACCCTTGTTCAAAAAAGGGTGCAAGGACAAACCCAGCAACTACAGGCCAGTCAATTTAACCTCAGTAGTGGGAAAGCTTTTAGAAATGATAATCAGGGACAAAATTAAGAGACACTTGGACAAGTATGGATTAATTAAGGAAAGCCAGCAGTTTTGTTAAAGGCAAATCGTGTTTAACTAGCTTGATTTGAGTTTTTGAAGATGCAACAGAGGGGGCTGATGGGGGCAAGCGGTTGATATGGTGTACATGGACTGCCAAAAGGCATTTGATAAAGTGCCACAAAATAGGTTTGCCAACAAAGTTGAAGCCCATGGAATAAAAGGGACAGTGACAGCATGAATATGAAATTGGCTCAGTAACAGGAAACAGAGTAGTAAACTGCCATTTTTCAGACTGGAGGAAGGTATAATAGTAGTGTTCCCCAGGGGTCGGTACTAAGACCACTGATTTTCTTGATATACATTAATGACTTAGACTTGGGTGTACTGGGCACAATTTCAAAATTTGCAGATGACACAGAATTTGCTAGTGAACAGTGATAGACTTCACGAGGACACAGACAAGCTGGTGAAATGGGCGCACACATGGCAGATTAAATTTAATGCAGCAAAGTGCAAAATGATACATTTTGGTAGGAAGAACGAGGAGAGGCAATATAAACTAAAGGTTAGAATCCCAAAAGAGTGCATGAACAAAGAGACCTGGGGATATATGTGCACAAATCGTTGAAGATGGCTGGGCAGATTGAGAAAGCAGTTAAAATAGTATACGGGATCCTGGGCTTCATAAATAGAGGCACAGAATACAAAAGTAAGGAAGTTATGAACTTTTAAAATATCGGGTTGGCATCATCTGGAGTATTGTGTCCAATTCTGGGCACCGCACTTTAGGAAGGATATGGAGAGGGTGCAGAACAGATTTACAAGAATGATTTCAGGGATAAGGAACCTCCGTTACGTGGATAGACAGAAGCTGGGGGTTTGCTCTCCTTAGAGAATAGGATGAGAGGAGATTTGATAGAGGTGTTCAAAATCATGAGGGGTTTAGACAGAGTAGATAGAAACTGCTCCCATAAGCAGAAGGATTGAGTACCAGAGGACACAGATTTAAGGTGATTGCGGAAGAACCAAAGGTGACATAAGGATAAACATTTTTACACAGCAAGTGGTGTTAAGATCTGGAATTCATTGCCTGAAAGGGTGGTGGAGGCAGATTCAATTGTAGATTTCAAAAGGAAATTGGATAAGTACCTGAAAGAAAAAAATGCAGGGATATGGTGAAAGGGCAGGGGAGTGGGACTAGCTGAAGTGCTCTTGCAGAGAGCCGGCACAGGCTCGATGGGCCAAATCGCCTGCTGCTGTGCTGTAATCATTCTATGATTCAGTGCTCAAGGCTCCAATGACTGGAATATCAATGCAGCAGCAAGTGCCTTCGGGAAGGTAGTAGTAATTGGGCAAGAAAGTGAGGGGGGAAAATGGATATTGAAACATGCGTTATTGATAAACTGCAAGCTGAAATAGCAGGATTAGGAATGTAACTAACTTGGGTTTATAGATTTAATTCATCCACGCCCTTGTCTGTATAAGCTTTATGTTCTGCGATGTGTTCCAGATGTATGATTTTCATTGATGTACACTACTTAAAATCTTTTGAGATGTGCCAATCCAAGTTAGAATCACAGCCAAAATAAAAAGGGAGGGGAGGAATGTGAAGATGGTTCTCTTCCTTCCCTCCCCTGGTACAATACAAATCCTACTAGCTGATCTGGTACAATTCAAAATAACTCATGCTACACCAATCTATATTAGAGGCATTTGCACTTTATTTTCAAATGCCTTCCACTGTTCTCTGAGCAAGTTCCTCTGCATAACATAACCTTTGTGAATAATGAAGCAGCTTGTTCGAAAATAATTGCACTCGCAGCCTGTTGTTCTGGTAAAGAAAGTGAGTTACAAAGAGTCCATTTTATTAAGCACCTACAACATTTCTTGGCCTCACTTCTCAAAAGAAAAGGCAAAGACATCACTTTAAAAAGTCAGAAAGCATCCCTTCTATATTCCTCCCCCCACCCCCCCCTTAAAATGGATGGAGGAAAATCCACAATAGCCATTCTCTCAAAAAGGTACTTTAAGGATATGCTGAACAGGGAAGTTGTGAATATTATCAATTTCCTCGTACATCACCAAGAAAATTAAGTATTTTAATGCTTTTCAGGTCTCCACTGGACCCAAATGAATGACAAAGTCCGTAGGCCGATACAGAATGGATACAATCTGGCAACTTAAAAAAAATTATACTGTGTAATACGTTCAGTCTGCTCACGCAAACTCTTACATTTTAGCAAAGTTGACTAGTTTCAGGGTACTCAAGTTTATCTCTGGCATCCCAGATTTGGAGGGTGTCCCATCTTATTTGTACCCGATGGTGGTACAGTAGTAATACACTATTTATTCTCCTCTTTCTCCGCTCACCAATAACAAAAAAAAACACTATCTTTCCAATTTCCACTACAGTACTCAACGCATTTAAAGAAGCTGGATATTTTCTTCACCAGTTTTGATGGAAACATTGTTGGTTTAATCAGGAAGGTGAGTGTCAGCTTGCACTGAGCCAATTATGCTCCTGGCAACCATACAATGCATGCTAGAGGAACCAGTCTCAATCCCCCATGTCGTCCCCCCGAAGAGTCTGCTGACTGGGTGGAGTTTGACAGTAATGGGAAGACAGCGATCGTGGATTTTTAAAGCAAGTGCACGTGCTTTTCATTCAGCAGACTCGAGATCTGAAAATGCCAAATTCATCCAGTTTTTCTACCAGATAATTCACCACAGCCATGTTTGTGTCAGGTGCCTTTTTAAAGGTGGGGGTGGGCATTGTTGTCTTCCAGCTTATCCAATATTGTTAACAAGTGTCATGGTTTTGGAGGGTTTCCTGTGTTGGCACATATATTTGGCATTTCCTTGCTATCCTTCCTACAAGTCCAATCTATACACAGCTGCCAACACAAAGCAATGTGGGAATGTGAGAATTTTGTAGAGTGAGGGTGTGGCAGCTAAGAGAAGGGCAAATAAATATTTCTCAGCACACAACTTAAGGGGGCAGGGGGGGTGAGGAGAAGAGAAAAACAAATTCACACACCAAAGATCAAATCCTTGTGGAGATCGGGTTTTACTTTGCCAAATTATTTTTAAGTGAAATTTCCCGACCCCTCCCCCCCATTATATACAACCCAAACTGCAAGCAAGCAGTTTCTTTCAACCAGTCAGGGACCCACTGGATTTTAAAAAGAGAGCCAGTAAGCGAGCACTGAAATGGGAAGCTGTTCAGCCTCACTGGAGAGGAATGGCCCGGATAGGATTCGACCAATGAGCCCGGTTGATTTGCAGTTACGCCCAACGGGTGCTTTTATGATGCCACACTGGTTTTCGACTCACTCCTCCCACCCTACGAGAAGTGAATCTCTACTGCTGCTCAAACGAGGCAAGTTGGCTCTTTTCTTTTGTGTAAGTCGGCTGCAAGCGAATCGTGCGTTTGCTGCTGGTTGTGCTCGGAACACGTTAGAAGGCTCGGTAAGTGTCAGCAAGTTTCAGAATTATTAGAAACGCGTAGTGGCAAACGTTACCGGAAGGAGAATGATTGTGTTAACCAGTACTTTATTACATCTTATTCTCGTACATGTTCACCGATAACATACCATGTGTTTTTTTTTAAAAACTCCCCAAAACGAATCCACGGCTAAATACGGATAAACCTCCATCACCGCTGCAAAAGCGGCAGATTATACTCCGTAACCCACCTCACCCTGGCATTTGAAAAGTTGTGACTTAGAAAGATGGGATTATTAAAAAAAAGTCAACAGTTTTAAATATTTCTCAGGGAATTTGTTTAATAAATTTCCGAACTTACTCAGCACAATTTGGCCAACTTACCCCACCCTCCCTCTCCCCCGTTAAAAAATACAGCAGCCAGACAGCGAACTGACCAACAGCCAGGGTGAGGTTTAATCAACAAAGAGAAATGATTCACTCTTGACGACATTCAGTGGATCGTTTCCAAGCTCCAGGAAATCGAGGTGCACTTCCGGCAACCTGCCCATCTTTCATTGTATAAAAGGCAATTTTCTTTGTGCATTTATACTGGTGACTGGACAGGATATGAAGAGAGAGCATCGCACCAGGAATGTTACAATCAACTCTGGGGCTTAGGAGGGTATCATGAACCAATGCTCGCCATTCTAGCATGGTTTTTTTTTTTGTTGCCGAGTCAGTAGCATTTTATTTATTTTTGATGCGCTTAAAACCCACTCCTTGTTTGGTAAAACAGTCCTGTTACATCAATCCCCCGCTTCCTGCTCTCTCCAGTGGTTAAGGTTTAGGCTAATGTGCTTTGGCACGGAGCTGTGCACGCTTGCCAGTGACGGCCTGGAAGCCAGTTTTGATGCTGGCCACAGAGCAGCGTGAATGACAGGTCTCGCACTGCAAGAAATACAGCCGTGTGTCCTTCTGCAAGATGGTGTCCGGTGATCGACAGGTATGGCAGGTCACGTACTCCTCTGTGTATGGTATGGGGAGGGAGAACACAAAAGTGAGTTACATCAAGCGGTTTCACAGCAAATCCAGTACAATTTTAATCATTTTTATAAATAAAAACATTGTAAATTTCAAAGATGCTGGGGTTATGAAGGAAGTCTGAGAATTAGAGAAAGTAATTAGACGTACAATGGGGCAAATAAGACTAGAACAAGAAACGTTTTAATTGTCACAGAATAACTGGCAGCGAGGCCATAGAAACAGAAGTAGTTTAGTTGCCAAATCTCTGATGTGGGATGTGAAGAAGTTAGAGGGGGGAGATAAAGAGGGGAGAAAATAAACGATGAAATTAAAACCAAACACAGAAAATTGTGCATCGGTAACAAGGTGCCAGCTTTCGACATTGCAGCATCCCTTCAGTGCTACACTGAGGAGGGAGGGGGGTTGGAGGGGGGAAGTGAAAGAAGGGGCAGAATGAGAAGAGAGAGCAAAATTTACAGTATAAAAACTATGTAGAATTTTAACAAGTATAGTTTATTGATACTATATTGAAATTCTGGTCGCTTTTACAAGCATCATGGCTTGAGCTGAATTCGGAGCACAGAACTAGCTGTAGTGTCGTCAGCCAGTATGTTACAGGAACCCCAGTTCTGAAATTCTTTCAAACTAATTACACATTTACAATTCGGTCTTTAGTTTTGATGAGTTTAGTGAAGATCCCAGAGTTTTATTTACATGCCTGCTGGTTCTTACCCCAGGGTAACCCCGTTTCCCACCAACTCTCGCTTATAAGGTACATAATCTGCCGTACTCACTGATGTATCTCCTTAACACGTTTTCTATTTGCTTTTGCTGAAACCTTCCTTTGATTACAAGCTGGTTGTTGCCATCAATGGATCCGCTGTTAAAAGAAAAAAATAGTTCAGATATAAAATACTTGCACTTAAACTCATCACACCAAATGTCTCAAATGCATCAGAAGCGTAGTGCCTGTTGCAGAGGCAAATGCAGTAGCTGTTCCAAGTCAGCAGTGAGATGCATGACCAAGTCTACCTCTTTCCAGCACAATTGGTTGAGGGAGGGATGTTGTGAGGAATCACAATTGCACATTGTGAGAAGGACTTTAAAAGACAGCAGGACGATATAGATAAACTAACAGGATGGCCAGTTAATATGTTCATTAAGTTTGATTGGACAAATACTGGAAGGGAAATTTTAACAAGAGCTATGGGGAAAAAGCAGGGAATGGGATGAATGGCCTTCTTCTGTGCTGTATCATTCTATGAATGGACAAATACATTCTGCAAAGAATAGGGAAATGAAATGGATCTTAAATGATTTTAAATGGAGTACAGTAGCAGTAAAAGAAAGACTTGGACTTATGTTAGCACCAGACGTCTCAAAGCGCTTTACAGCCAATTAAGTACTTTTGAAGTGTAGTCACTGTTGTAATGTGGGAAATGCAGCAGCCAATTTATGTACAGCAACTCCAACAAACAGCTAAGTGATAATGACCAGATAAACTGTTTTTGTTATGGTAATTGAGAGATAAATATTGGCCAGGACACCAGGGAGAACTCCCCCCCGCTCTTCTTCGAACTGTGCCATGGGATCTTTTACGCCCACCGGAGAGACACGTAAAAGAGATGGTTTAACGTCTCATCCGAAAAACGGCACCTCAGCACTGCACTGGAATGGCAGCCTAGATTTTTGTGTGCTCAAGTCCCTGGAGTGGGACTTGAACACACAACCTTCTGACTCAGAGGCAAGGAGCTACCCACTGAGCCACTGCTGACAGTAACTTCTAACAGTAGGACTTTGTCCGCAGCACAAGTAAATGTCATACAATGTGGAACTTGCTCTGAGTATTTAGTTAGACTGCAGTTGGAGCAGTGTGTAGAGTTTTGGGCATCTCACTACAGAAGGAATATAAAAGCAAAGAGAGTGATAGATTTTTGAACACTAATGGAATCAAGGCATATGGGGATTGGGCGGGGAAGTGAAGTTAAGGTCGAAGATCAATCATGATCTTATTGAATGGGGAGCAGGCTCGAGTTGCTGTATGGCTTACTCCTATTTCATACGTCCTTACAATGGACAAGGTAGTGTAGATTCACTCGGATGTTATGAAGGGACACTTAAGTTAGAGCTTCTTTCACTAGAGTTGAAAATGTTAAGAGGTGAACTGAAAGATTAAGGAGGGTTATAATAAGGCAACTAGAGATAGATTGTTTCCAGTGGACACAGCAGGGTTGGTAATGAGGGCACATATTCAAGGCAATCACTAAAAATTAAAAGGGAGATTAGAAGAGAATTCTTTACACAGAGGATGGTTAGAGAATTCGCTGCCACTGTTGAAGCAAAGTCCATGAATTATTTTAAAAGGGAATTCATTACTTGAAAAAGATTATTAAAGGGTCTGGGAAGCAGGCAAGAGCTTGCGATTAGACTAGGTGGCTCGCTTACAAAATGTGATGGGCCAAATGGCCCCTTTTGTAATGTAGTATTCTATTACCCTTCTAGCAGTGCCTGAACAGAGATGGGCCCCTCGGGCAGCTCTATTAACATGTGCCTTGCTCCCGCAATACTGGGATGGAGGGCCCACCCCGATTATGTGCTCAAGTGCTGCTGTGAGGCTTGAACCACAACTTTCTGATCCAGAGGTTACCGAACAGAATGCAGAGATGAAAAGGCCCATTTCTTCATCAGTGCCTGTTCAGTACAAGTGACGTTTGTTAACTTTGCATCTGCTGAGAAGGATGTAAAACGTTCAGTTATCTGCTGCTGGTTTTATCTCCCTCAGAGGCACCTTCCATCTGGACTACCCCTTGCGACTCTATTTGGCCCAGAGCTATTTCAGTATTGTATGCATCAGTGCTCTTCTAGTTACCTCAGCATTAACACTGGCTCAGTGCAACAAACAACTAGAGACAGGCACGAGGCTGTCTGGGTGAGACCCTCACCACAGATGGCTGGCAGTTAGTTTAATTGGCAGCGCAACTGGGCAATCGACAAACACAGGGAGCTTGTGGTGGGGGTCAGAGTTCAAGAATGTGGCTTCCTGTCTAGCTGGGAAACAAAAAGGGACAAGAATATATGGTCTGGGACTTCCAGTTTGGCAAAACTGGCAAGGGAGACAGACACAGGGACCGACAATGCTCTCCTTAAGCTAATGCTGATAAGAGAATTCGCTGGTCAGAAAACCGGTTAACAGTATGTCACATTACATTATTTTCCAAGGCGAATCGTTCCTTTCACGTATGATTTGCGAAATAAACCAGCTGGTTCACGTATATCTGGCCTCGCCTCACTAAAGTGTCGATTAGTCTGCCTTTTAGTAGATTAGAGAAGTACACAAGGTAGCCTGTGCAGGATTACAGTATCCAGTTTAAGTAACGAGAGGTTTCTTTGTTACAGCCCCTGAATCAAACCATTGTGGGATTGGATAATAGGCAGTAAAGGCCAACTCCTGATGGTCAGGGATGCGGCATCCAATTAGTGGAAGCTGTGCGCGAAAGAATATCGAATGCAGTCTTGAAATTTAGAACACAGACGACGAGACACACACACACACGGAAGAAAATATCAGCTCCCAGACAAAGCGAAACCCTTTTCACTTGTGACATTTCCGCATTCAAGATTACAACCTATAAATCCAAGATCATTCAGTCTGTGGCACAACACGCAGGAGACTGCACACACTACTAGGGAGAGGTATAGCAAACTCTATGGGCCCACGTTTCTCCCCCCTGTAAAAACGGCACTCCTTTCTAGAATAAAAAGGGCACCGAAAAGTTACCTTCTAATTCTCCTGGCTCCTCAGGATGTCTTCGGCCTCGGCGTAGCGCAGCACAAGGGGTGGGGTGGGGTGGAGCAAGGTCCTGGCACTGAAAACAGTGCCGCGACACTCTGCACATGCGCACTAGAGTGTGCGCACAGGTGCAGTAAGCTCCTCGCAGCCCAAATCTGTGTGATGCTCTGCAGGCTGTATGGGAGGGGCATGCCGCCCCTAGCCCTGGCCGAATGGGCTCCCCAGGCATTGAAGATGTGCTTAAATAGTTTTCGGGACTCGGGCTTCCTAGAAACACCCACACCGATTATCCGATTAACTGGGAGCCCAGAAAGCAACATCTGCCTGAGATGTCTTGGGGGGGGGGGGGGGGGGGGGGCGGGGAACTCACTGGTTTCATTGACAGACCTACTGACAAATCACCCGATGGGAAGTAAGTTGGAGGGAGAGCCCACTCACTTGCTGTGGTTGGGACTTGCACAAGCCATTGCTCGGAGTCAGTCTGTGCTCCGTTCAGAAGATGGTCGCTCCGGTCACGGTTGCTTTAACAGTGACCAAAGAGCAGTAACAGGGCAGAAAATTCGCACACAACTCCTGTTAACAGATGCAGCTTGCAACACTCCAGATATGGACTCGTGACTGAAAATCTCAGATGTGGGACCTGTCCGATATGAACAACTCTGAGCTGGACTTGGGATCCACGTCTTTGAACATTCTCCGACAACCACAGATTTCGTCAAAGTAAGGAGATGACACTTCAAGACCGACCTGCGCATCCGCGGGGAGTGCGCCTAGACTGGGGGAGAAACGTCCTGCTTTTATTCCGGACTGGTTGGAATTCCAACAGTGGTATCTGGAAGCACCAAATTAATAAACGCCAGTGTCTAGGTACAAAATACGTCAATTCTATCTTGAATGTCCGTGGGGCGAGGAAGCCAGCGACTGATTGCCTTACACGCACAGGTCTCCCCCAGTCTCCTGCCCCTAACCCTGGCCGAAGGGCTTTGCCGGTGCATGCTCCAGTCGGCAAAGTAGGACTTCTAATTTTTATTACTTGATTTAATGTTCATTTATTGTTATTTAAAAATTATGATGGTTTCTATGCATCTTTATGGTTAAAAGTGAAGTACTTAATGCTTTAGAAAACCCTCCAACTCCCCCCCCCCCCCCACTGGCTGCCTGCGCTGATTTGTTAATTCACCGCAGGGTTTTTAATGAATGTACAAAAGTGCCCAGTTACGATGACCTAAGTTAGTTTGGAGTAAGCTTTAGCTGGCTAAACTTGCTTAAATGGACGAAACAGACATATGTGCACCCTTCTGGAAAAAAAAAACTGAACTAAAAAAAAACCTAACTAACTCACTTACACTGGAGCAACTTAAATGGGGAGAATTGCGATTTTTAAATGACTCCAAAAAAATCTAGTTGCTCCGAAAAAAATCGGAGCAACTCCTGGGGAAACTTTGGGCCATAGTACGTTAGTAACCACCACACTGGCTGTACTAAATCCAGGCTTCATTGGTGCTTTTCATTTTATCTTTCAAGTTTAAAAATGAAAGGAGGTGCGCTAAGTAAACCAATCATGTGCTGTACAACTTCCAGTAACAAACTCAAAAGCACCTAGGCTTAAAGGCTAGGGAATGGGAAAGAGGAGAAAAAATAAGAGAAACTAATTCAAAGGAATTGCAACTGGAAAATTATTCAAAATGACCGTTGCACGGAGAGAGTCAATTAGGCGGAGACAATTTACAATAATTTGTAGGGTGTTCTTTTCCAACACCACCCCCTCCCTGACGGAATTTATCATGAAGGTTTGTTCCTGACATAAACCAGTGTCAGAATTCAGATCACTAATTCATCCCTTGCACCTAATCCATCTCCTGCGGTACTTGGCTAAAAGCAGCAATCCCTCTAGCTGGATGACAGATGCTAAACCCTCCCCTCCTCTGCAAATCAAATGAGCTTAAGCGCGGAAAGCCAACAGTAAGGAAGTATCAGTGTTTTGGAGCAAATGTAGACACGGCCAGGATGAAAATTAAAAGGATATTTCTCACGAAAGGAAATACAGCATCATCTGGCCGTGATTATCTCCCTGCCTTCAACAACACCTCGTAAAGATGCTGATTTGCAGCATTCTGTATGGAGCTGTTCATCGTCAACAGAGGTGCTCGTTCCAGTTAGGAGAGAACAGAAACTGGGGTTACAAATGGAGGGGCAAAGTTTCCAAATGCCTCCATGGCCTTGCCCCTCCCTATCTCTAACCTCCAAGAATCCTGCTCTCCTCCAATTCTGGCCTCTTGCCCATCCCAATTTCCATCGCTCCACTACTGGCGGCTGTGCCTTCAGCTGCCTAGGCCCCAAGTTGTGGAATACCCTCCTCAAACCTCTCCACCTCTCTCTCCAAGATGCTCCTTACCTACCTCTTTGACCAAACTTTTAGGCACCTGTCCTAATATCTCTATGTGGCTTGGTATTAAATTTTGATTGCCCTGAAGATTATTGGGGCGTTTTACGTAAGAACTAAGAGCAGGAGTTGGCCATATGGCGCCTCGGGCCTGCTCCGCCATTTAATACGATCATGACTGATCTGATCATGGACTCAGGTCCATTTCCCTGCCTGCTCCCCATAACCCCTTATCGGTTAAGAAACTGTCTGTCTTAAATTTATTTAATGACCCAGCTTCCACAGCTCTGAGGCAGCAAATTCCACAGATTTACAACTGAGAGAAGAAATTCCTCCTTATCTCAGTTTTAAATGGACGGCCCCTTATTCTAAGATTATGCCCTCTAATTCTAGTCTCCCCCATCAGTAGAAACAACCTCTCTGCGTCCACCCTGTCAAGCCCCCTCATAATCTTATATGTTTCAATAAGATCAACTCTCATTCTTCTGAATTCCAATGAGTAAAGGCCCAACCTACTCAACCTTTCCTCATAGAAACATAGAAATTAGGTGCAGGAGCAGGCCATTCGGCCCTTCGAGCCTGCACCGCCATTCAATAAGATCATGGCTGATCATTCAACCTCAGTACCCCTCATAAAGTCAACCTCCTCATCCCTGGAATCAACCTAGTGAACCTACTCTGAACTGCCTCCAAAGCACGCATACCCTTTCGTAAATATTGAAACCAAAACTGTACGCAGTATTCCAGGTGTGGCCTCACCAATACCCTGTATAACTGTAGCAACACTTCCCTGCTTTACTACGCTATAAAAACATGTTAAAGGCGCTAGATAAATGCAAATTATTGTTGTTGAATACAACTATGTATATCTCGTGCAGTTGTTTTTTTTTCAGTGGGAGACCAGAGGATTTGTACTGAAAGTATGCCCCCTCTGCAGCCCCTTCTCGGCTACGCTCAGTTGGTAGCACTCCCAACTCAGTCAATCCACTCTAGGACTTGAACACATAATCTAGGCGGACACTCCAGTGCAATACTAAAAGGAGTGCTGCATTGCCGGTGATGGTGTCCTTTTCAGACAAGTTGTTAAACTTAGACCTCGTCTACCTGTTGTGGTGCTTTAGGAAGGTGTTAAAAGATCCATGACACATGAAGATCAGGAAGATTTCCCAAAGTCCCAGTGAACAGTCCCCCTCAACCAACACCACCAAAAATAAATTAACTGCTTACTCCTCTATCTCAGTCCTGCATAACTGTTACAAGTGAAATGCTTTCAGACATTACCAAGAGATAAGGTACTATAGATATCATAGAATCACAGCATAGAAGGCAGGCATTTTGGCCGATCATGACTGTGCCAGCTCTTTGAAAGAGCTATCCAATTAGTCCCACTCTCCTGCTCTTTCCCCCTAGCCATGCAAATGTTTCATGTTCAAGTATTTATCCAATTCTCTTTTGAAAGTTACTATTGAATCTGCTTCCACCGCCCTTTGAGGCAGCGCATAACTCGCTGCGTAAAGCAAATTCTTCTCAGCCCCCCTCTGGTTCTTTTGCCAATTATCTTAAGTGTGCTAGTTTTTCTTTAATAATTTAGTACATATATAACTACAGTATTGCTGCAAATTTAACAGAAAAAAGGTAGCTGATTTTCCAGAGACTGTTACTGACAGCAATTGCTCTCATTTTGCACTCCATCATGGTGCCTGAAAAGGTACTCGATTACTTTTCACTTGTTGCCCTGAGAAAGTGGCAGTGGACCATCTTCTTGGGCAATTAGGAGACAAGCAATGAAAGTGACCTCACCAGCTTCACTGACAACAAATAAAAATAAGCTTGCTTCCATCACAAGCTGTAATCATCGCTGCTGCATGCATCCATGCATCTGGCCTGACACCAGTCTCTAATTAAATTTATTTTTTCTAATCAGTCACGCAATTCATACATTGCTTTCAGTATTCAGTCCAGCAGCTACCATCTGTATACATTTTAGAGAATTATAAAAATCACAAAGCTCTTAAAAATGTAAAGGTCAATAAATACCTGAACAATTTATTACCGCATCAAATTAATTCCTTTCATATGCCCTCAGGCCAGTCTAGAGGAATTCCACCCCCGTTTTCCGATCATCCCGATGAAATTTGAAACCAGCTTTTTGGCAAGACCTGCAAACCTTTTTGTTTTGTTTATAGTGCTGTCATAGTAAAATGCAGTGGTTTACATCAAGGGGCTGGAATGGGCAGAGAGCAGATGTTTATGGGTAGTCTGAGAGGTCGGAGACCGCAACAAGCCTCAACACCTTTAATACGGTCTGGCAGATAGCTGGGACCGCCACAGACACATCACAAAGCTGGAACACAAATTGAATGCTCGAGTGAATGCAAAAAAGCTCTGGACCCCAGAATTAGTATTTTTAATAAACATTCTGGTTTAGGGTCCAACATCGCCAATATGTTAAGTTTGCAAATATGAAAGTGCAATTGGGAGTAGGAAATGCTTGGCGCACAACTGGTTTATAGAATGATATAGTATTTACAGCACAGAAACAGAGGGAGAACCGTTTTATTTTTTTTAGAAACCGCGAGTTGCTGTGATCTGGAACACACTGCCCACAAGGGTGGTGGAAGTAGATTCAATAACATTCAAAAGGAAATATAATAAAAGCAGAAAAATGTAAGGCATATGAGGAGAGGGCATGGAAATGGGACTAAATGGATAGCTCTATCAAAGACATGATGGGCCGAATGGCCTCCTCCTGTGCTGAAATCATTGCGATCCTCTCTCTATTTGTTCTCGTCGTCATACCTTGTCTGTTCTGGATGAGTCTATTTTTTCTCAAAACACTGATATTTCCTTAATGTTGGCTTTCCACACTTGATCTGGAAAGTTGGAGGAGGAGAGGCTTTCAGCATCTTTCATCCGACTAGAGGGATTGCTGCTTCTAGCCAAGTCGAGTCTAGTAGGAGACTGATTGGGTGCAGGAAAAGGGATAGAGTAGTGGCTTCAATTCTGATCTATGTTTCTGAAGCAGACTAATCGCAAACTTCACGATAAATACCTTCACATTATTGGTATTGCTTTATGGCCACAGCTCCTTCACAACACCACTGGAGGCTTTTGCTGAACGTTGGTGACAAAAACAAGCACTGCAGCAAAACAATTCTAGTTATTTACTAAAGTCCAACAAGAGCAGCAACACGTTATGGTGGTGGTGGATGGCGCCATGATTACCATGTGGTAAACTCCAGATCTCGAACGGACGCAGTGTCAAGTAAATGGGAAGCAGTAATGCATTTTGTGAACGGTATGGGGCACTACCAGCACTGGTGAAACAATTCAAAATGCTCATAGTGACTACTCGGCTGATTAGTATTAAATACCAAAAGTAAAAAGGTAAATATTTCAGAAAGTTGAAATATAGAAACATCATCTTTTGTACAGAGCCTTTAAGGTTTTTAAAAAGCAAACACCCCTACCATGTTTCACATGAAGCCAGAAAGGATCATGGAGGTGAAGGAATAGATTTGAGGAGGAGCTTTTTTTGGAGCAGAGAGAAGTGGCAGAGGTTTAGGCAGGCCATTCCAGGCAGCAGAGTTAGTCACTCTGCACAAGAAGGCAGAGGAACAAAGTTCTTGTGGGAGATATACGACTGGTGGAGGTTATGGAAATAGAATGGAACAAAACCCAAAGGGAGGTTTAAAGACAAGGGGCAAGGGATTTAAATTTCAGGCATTGGGGAACCAATGTAGGCGAGTAAAGGCAGGTGTGATGGGTGCGTGGGACTAAATGCAGGACAGGATAAGTACAACAGATTTTTGGACAAGTTTTAGTTTATGGAGGTTGGGGGGAGGGAGCTCAGGACAGAAAGCCTTGGAGTAGTATTGGTGATGAAAGCATGGATGAGGATTTAAGCAATGGAGAACTTGAGGTGGGGATGGAGGTAAGCAACACTGCGCAGATAAAAGCAATCAGTCTTAGAGAGGATGTGGGGTCCGATGCTCAGCTAAGGGTCAAACAGGTTGCTAACAGTTTTATTCAGCCCAAGACAGTGGCCAGGGAGGGGTATGGAAACAGTGGAAAGGTGATGGCTTCAGTCTTCCCAACGTTGAGCTGTCCTGGATGTACTGTTGAACGGTACATCCAGGACAGATGCCGGATAAGTTGCGTCAGCACAGAGGTAATCAAACATTAAGGGAGGCCATGGAGAGGTAGAGCTAGGCGTCATCAGCATACATGTGGAAGCTGATGTCGCCAAGGAGAAAAGTAGGAATCCTACAGGAATCCAAATTGTCACTCTGCTTTGATGCTGTGGTCATGAAAATGTCTACCATATTGTTAAGTTCTATTACCAGACAGGAAGCACTGAAGTACACTGGTGCAACAGACTCCCCCGAGACAAGAGAAGCAGCTATTAATGGAAACTCGCTGAGTGTTAGCAAGATGTTTCTGGTCGATAGCATAGTTTGTGGGAAGCTCTCCTTATGCTGCTTTTACTCTTCCATCTATATGTGTATGGCTGTTTTCCTACAAGAAATGAATCTGGAGACTGGGCTACAAAGTTAACAGTTAATGGCTCAGACTTGGTGAGCACGAAGTTACTGCCCATCTACAAATAAAGATTTTATTCATTTTCTTTTTACTTTCTAAATCTCTAGACTTTCCCCCAGAAATTTTCATTTTCTTGTTTCTTGCAGTGAAAACAGTTCTCTTTTCTTTTCTAATTTAAAGAATATTCCCATTCCACCACCCTCCTCCCCCACCCCTTTGCCATTGCTACCCGAGTCACAACAGTTGTCGCACCTAGTGTCCCCGGTCTTCAGCAGAGAAGCTGACACCACAAACTGATACATAAAAGGTACTTCAACACACAATTCTTTGATCTGTGTAAATAGCCAATATTAAATTCATAGCTCGATAACTACAAATATAGAATGAGCATGAAGGAAACAAGACAGTCTAGAAATGCAAAGCAATGGCCATACTACCTACATAAAGAGTCAAGAACCACAATTCACAACAGATTTGTTTGGCAAAACTACAGAAAAAGATTTTGTTGACTCAGCCAGCACTTGACAAAAGTAGAAATTGGTGAAAACAAACGTGACAACGTTATGCTCAACTATACAAGTTTTTTTTTTGCATTGTGAGGGGAGGAGGGGCAAGAGCGAATGTAAAAAGGCTGTCAATTGAAATCAACCAGCACAAGGATAATAGCTTTTGCTGTATATCCATGAGATGTAACTATTTGTACTGCACTTTGAGCGACAGGCGACAAGCCCCCACCAAGTTCTGCCCTTCTCCCGGCACGAATCATTCCCTCCACGTGGTGTCGAGAAGCAGGACTCGAGGCTCTGACATTTCCTCCCTCCCTCCCACCAGGTCTGGGGGGGGGGGGGGGGGGGCAGGTGGAAAAGAGAGGAGGGAAAAAAAGCGAGAGGCTGGGGGGGGGGGGAGGAAAGAGAAAGAGAGAGAGAGAAGGAGAGGGAGAGAGAGAAAGAGGGAGAGAGAGAAAGAGGGAGAGAGAAAGAGGGAGAGAAAGAAAGAGGGAGAGAAAGAGGGAGAGAAAGAGGGAGAGAAAGAAAAAGAAAAAGAGAGAGAGAGAGAAAGGGGAGAGAGAGAAAGGAGAGAGAGAGAGAGAGGAAAGGGAGAGAGAGAGAGAGAGAGAGAGAAAGGGAGAGAGGAGAGAGAGAGAAAGG